>NC_047120.1:51203833-51503833 GCF_902500255.1 Thalassophryne amazonica | reverse complement strand
CTTGATGCAGATGACTAATAGCAGAAATTACTTCTTCAAATCTAGCATCTAACCTTTTTATGAGTATGTGAGGAGTATGAAATCATTTGACCCCTGAAAAATACTTTCATTGGCTCCCAAAGTCGAGAGGAGGATGCAGATTCATTTTGATTAAACAATAAAATTACCGGTATTGATAGATTTTTAAAATGAATTCACAGTATTTTCTGCCAGCAGTAATGAAGTAAATCTCCAAATGGGGGTGTAATTTTCTCTGTAGAAAATGTAATATTCAAAAAGTGTGGTGCATGATCAGATATTAGATGTGAGTTGAGACTATGATTAATGAAAAAAATAATCATCCTTGAATATGATTGATGCTCTGAAGAAAGGGGGAGGGGTGGGGGGTTGTTTTAACTGAAGGGTTACAAAGTCTCCAAGGGTCTACCAAGCCACTTTTGGCCATAAGGCAGCAAAGTATTTATAGACATCATGGATAAAGATGAAGCCCGGGAATTATAATAGTCTAACACTGGATTCAAAACATAATTCTGGTCACCTCCTAAAATTAACAAATGAGTATTTAAATTAGGTATATTATTAAGCAATCTATTGGGGAATGCAGCATCAACATGAAAATTAGGTGTTTAAACATTTACCAACACCACCTTCTTTTCCATTAATATACCATCCATCCATCCATTTTCTTCCGCTTTATCTGGAGTCGGGTCGCGGGGGCAGCAGCTCAGGCAAAGCCGCCCAGACCTCCCGATCCACACACACCTCCCCCAGCTCCTCCAGGGGAACCCCAAGGCGTTCCCAAGCCAGCTGAGAGATGTAGTCCCTCCAGCGTGTCCTGGGTCTTCCCCGGGGCCTCCTCCCAATGGGACGTGCCCAGAACACCTCTACAGCGAGGCATCCAGGGGGCATCCGGGAAAGATGCCCGAGCCACCTCAACTGACTCCTTTCTATGTGGAGGAGCAGCGGCTCGACTCCGAGCTCCTCCCGAGTGACCGAGCTCCTCACCCTATCTCTAAGGGAGCGCCCAGCCACCCTGCAGAGGAAACTCATCTCGGCCGCTTGTACTCGCAATCTCGTTCTTTCGGTCATGAGCCAAATCTCATGACCATAGGTGAGGATCGGAACGTAGATCGATCGGTAAATCGAGAGCTTTGCCCCCCTACTCAGCTCTCTTCACCACGATGGTCCGATACAGCGACCGCATCACTGCAGATGCTGCACCGATCCGTCTATCGATCTCACGCTCCATCCGTCCCTCACTCGTGAACAAGACCCCGAGATACTTAAACTCCTCCACTTGAGGCAAGGACACTCCACCGACCTGAAGAGGGCAAAGCAGCTTTTTCCGGTCGAGAACCATGGCCTCGGATTTCGAGGTGCTGATCTTCATCCCGGACGCTTCACACTCGGCTGCAAACCGCCCCAGTGCATGCTGAAAGTCCTAATTTGACGAAGCCAACAGAACCACATCGTCCGCAAACAGCAGAGACGAGATTCTGTGGTTCCCAAACCAGACCCCCTCTACACCCTGGCTGCGCCTAGAAATTCTGTCCATAAAAATAATGAACAAAACCGGTGACAAAGGGCAGCACTGGCGGAGGCCAACGTGCACTGGAAACAGGTTTGATTTGCTACCGGCAATGCAAACCAAGCTCCTGCTGCGGTCGTACAGGGACCGGATAGCCCTTAGCAAAGGACCCTGGAACCCGTACTCCCGGAGCACTCCCCACAGGGTGCCCCGAGAGACACGGTCGAACGTCTTCTCCAGATCCACAAAACACATGTGGACTGGTTGGGCGAACTCCCTTGAACCCTCAAGCACCCGATGGAGCGTGTAGAGCTGGTCCAGTGTGCCACGACTAGGACGAAAACCACACTGCTCCTCCTGAATCCGAGGTTCGACCATCGGTCGAATTCTCCTCTCCAGTACTCTGGAATAGACCTTACCGGGGAGGCTGAGGAGTGTGATCCCCTATAGTTGGAACACACCCTCTGGTCCCCCTTCTTAAACAGAGGGACCACCACCCCAGTCTGCCAATCCAGAGGCACTATCCCCGATCGCCACGCGATGTTGCAGAGGCGTGTCACCAAGCTATACATGCAGGTATCAATATACCTGCATGTATAAATGTATAAAATTAATTTTATTCCACACTCTGTAGCTTCTGTGACCAGTACGTTTGGGCTTTTGTGTGTGCATGTGGGTTGTTTGACATGTTTGTTGGAAAGGACACCTCCTGTTGAATCTTTTTTTCTTCTTTTTTTTGAGCTTGAGAGAAACGGTTTCATTGGAGCAGGGTGAAAATTGATTGGAGCTGGGAGCGATGAGGAGTGAACCTTGCCCCTAAATTGAACAATGTACACCTTGCCCAATTTAGGGGCAAGGTGTACAAGTCTGATAGCACCATTGACTTGCCATTGTTGAGTGAGAAAGCTTTGCTGTGGAGCTCTGCTTTGGGTACTGCTTGACTTAACCATTCGACAAACCACTTGACTTTGGCGAGGTGGTGATGAACCACTCATTTGCATGGGTGGTTGCTATCCAGGACCTACAGTGGGTCTGTAGTGTGGTGATTGGGGCAGCACACAGCGTGATTGCATTTTCCCAGACTTGATTAATAAAATCAGCATGCAAATAAAGAGTTGCTTGGACCATATTTTTGAAAATGAGCAGTGGAATCAGTGGTTGGTCCCCTACACTCTGTCTACTGGTTGCTTGTCCAGGTTAGTAAGATTGAGAACCCTCATTTTTGTAAAATGGAGGCTCAAGAGCCTGAATCACAGTTGCTGCAGAATCTAAACCTTGAAGGGAAACAGTTGTGGCTGGTGACAGCATGATGCAGTCTGCAACCTCACCACTAGATGACAGTAAATCCTGCACACTGTAGCTTTACGATTAGGGTAGGTCCACTTGTATTGGCTCAAACAGCTCTGTCAGTCAACACTGAAGCATTCGTGAACAGTGGGACTGAGGTGGAGGCATGCAAAAGAGTGACAGACCGAGACACGCTCTGCAAAGTGGAATAAATTTCTTATTGGAATAGTAGTCTCTCTGTCCTTTTTCTTTTCTAGCAGTCCCGCTACATTGGAGCACTACAAGGCAGCCATGGTGCTGAGCGGAGCGGGTGACGCTCTGGGCTACAGGAACCAGCTGTGGGAGTACAACAAGTCAGGTCCAGATATCCATCAGGTGAGCGCAGGAACAACATGAAAAGGGAAACCAGATGTAACGATTTCCAAAGGTGCTCTGGGGGCTTCGACAAGCCTTCCGAGGATCTAAATGGATCTCAGCGAAAATAAAGACTTTCACTTTACTCTTATGTTAGTCTAAATGGGAATTAATGCTCCTTACGCGAAATCACAGCCGACATCTTCAATGTGAGACAAATAAAAGTGGGTGGGTTGACGGTGGGAATGTGTTGCTCTGGCTGTGTTTCACCCCAAGTCTTTTTTGACAGGAGCTGAAGAAACTCGGAGGCCTGAAGAAGATCGTGGCTAAGCTCCCCGACTGGCCGGTGAGCGATGACACGGTTTTGCACCTGGCAACAGCTGAAGGACTCGCAACCGGTAAGGACAGAACCCCAATCAGCTCCGGGCCAGTGCGGTTCCTCCTTCGCTCTCTGTGCTTCCATTGATGAGCTGATTGCACTGATCTGATGCTCAGCGTCGTTCTGATGAGGCTTCATTAGGGTGCACCACCCCCCCCCCCACCCCCCCGCTCCTCCTCCTCGAGAGCTCAAACGAAAGGTTAAATTTAATTTCCTGTCTCGACTTGATTTACTGCTTTATTCTGGATCTACGGAAATGCAAGGAAGGCAGTAAAATTCAGTTTGCCCTTTGCTGTCAATGTTATTATCAGAACTGTTTCTCTCCTAATTAAGTTAGCATCACACTGTGTCCTGCTTAGGGAAGATGGGGGAGGAGCTTCTGCACGACATAGCTGCCCGCTATGTCGAGGGGATGAAGGACATGGATGGGAGACTACCAGGACCGTCAAGCATGCGAGGTAAGAACCATAGGTAGTGTAGCAGGCGTGTCGTACAGATAAGGAGAGTTTATTGGAATTGAAGGGAATTGAGTTTGAGGCGCAAACTGGCGCTTTTAATTTCATGTGTTTGACACATAAATTAGGTGAGAGGTACAAGAATAAAGGCACTTTTTCCTCCTTTACTGCCCTCTGGAAGGGGACCTTTTCAGCATTTGCACCTGATCATTTTGGCCTCTGTGACCTACTTAAAATTAGCTCACAGTCAAAACCTTGTCGGTGCCATAAGTCATCAACACTTCCAGGTATTATTTTCACTTTGGATACACACATTTTATGGATCAAAATCTTAGACAAGTTTACCTGTGGGTATTCTGTGACCCTTGTGACCTCGGTAAAAGTAGGTGACAGTCAAAACCTCATCATTGCATAAGTTATACATGTGCACTACAACAAGACACTTAAATTATACTTGTATAGTGTCATACATTTATCCATGTAACGACCTCTTCAACAGGTGGAGGGCTAAGAAGTATGTCGCTTATTTCATGTGGTTTTTCCATTTTTAAGGGAGTAAAACATATCCAGTTGGATTCTGAGCTGTTACATCAATGGTGTAGAGTTGAACAGGTTGCTTTTGGAATCCGTTGCTGCTCCGCCGTTGATATATAATCCAAAGAGCTGGGACTGCCAGGGATTCAGTGCGTAACATATCAATGACAAAGCTAAATCATTAGCGACAACTTCATCAACTATTCTGAACACACTGGAGTGTTCAGGAAAAACTTCTGTTTTTTTTTTTTACTTGGTAATGCGAAATCCATTCACAACATTTGACCAGTTTCAAGAACACCCTGCTAGAAGTAGGTGTATCTAGAGTTCTTTTGCCAAATTAAACACAGAGGATTTACATTTTTGCTTTTAAACCATTTATGAGCTTTGGAAACATGAAAGACTGATTGGAGTTGGCCAGAAATCATGGGCTGGTGATACAAAGTTCAACTTGTATCAGATAGCAGAGGGAGGAAAGGGGGGGAGTGTCATTATTTTCTTTCTGCTCTGATGTGCCGGAGTAGGGTGATGACACAATAGCTTTGTTAGTGACCTGACTGTACTCTGGTTGGTCCTTGCAGGAGTGTCCCAGCTGAGGCCCGGGGAGGACGGGGGTTACAGAGTGCCCTACCACCCCGAGGGGACGGGCTGTGGAGCAGCCATGCGCTCCATGTGCATTGGTCTGAGGTTAGACTGTTACATGACAATACGCACACAAAGGGGAGTGGGGGGGGTCCTGTCAAATCAAGACAGTACAGCTTCCATATCAAATAAAAGGATCTGATTCTTCCTTCAATCATAAATTAGTGAATGTGCTGAAATCTCTGCAGTTATTTTCTAGATGATCTTGTGTGAGTATTAATGGAAGATTTGTCTGCACACATTGTTTATCTTGTTTCTACAAAATCAGAACTTACTACCACAACAGATTGGGAAAGTACGTAATTACTACTATTATTATTGTTGTTGTTGTTATTATTATTAGTCAACTTATTATGTAATGGGGCATGAAGATAATAAGAGTTACGGTAACGCGACACTTGTGGTGTATTCAAGATAGGGATGCACTGATCCCGATACCAGTATCGGGTATCAGCCCGGTCCCGTATTCATTTACTCGTACTTGTAGTCATAAAATGTCTCCGATACTCCGTGACCCGATACCCCTTTACAGTAGCGTGACGGCAGCCTCTCAGTGTGGGATTTTCACCCACACACTGAAATTTCCAGACTATAAACCGCTACTTTTTTCATACATTTTGAACACTGCGGCTTAAACAATAATGAGGCTAATTTATGGATTTTTACAGGCTTTCATGTAATTTACTCACAAGTCGAAATACATCCGTCTATGCTCTCCATTAATTGGCTGAAAGCTGCTGTCCATCAGGCGGAGAAAATTCACAGAGTATTAAAAAAAGTCTTACCTGCTTTATTGTTGTCTTTACAAAGAACATATACACAAGTGGCACACAGCTTGCTGTGAAAAAACAAGATGTCAGATGAGTGTATTTCTATTTTTAGCCTGGTCTGAGTGTCAGTTACTGCAGATGCTTTTGCAAAAACTATAACACTGGGAACGTCTGTAATACATAAAGAATGAGAATATGTCACAGACAAAAGCAAATCACATTTAAAGTAATAAGCCTAATCAGCATTATTGATACGCACGCGCTGTGACCGTGTCGCATCTTCCGGTTAGCGTCCACTGACATCCACTTTACTAAACAAAACATCAAGTGTGATCTCTTTATCTTTTGCCCTTAATGTTAAATTAGCAGCTTTAAAGTAGTGTTTAAGCAGCATGCCAGGTCCACATTGTTCCGTGGATAAGCCGTGTGGGATGCAAAAATAGATAAAGGTAATTTGCTAATCACAGGAATGGAAACTGCACATTGGTTTTGAGCTACAACTTTTCCAGTGGAATTAGTAAGGACATGCTGAGTGGACTAAATTAGTAAGTTCTAATTATTTTTACTTTTATCTGTAGTATAGAGGAGGATTTTCTTAAAAAGAAAACCTGAAAGTTCAGCTACATTTTGCCAGAAGATACATCTGAGATGCAAGCCTAGATTTGTAAATAAAGTACAAGACTTGGAAATGTTCATGTATCCATCCCCTGACTTGTTTGAAGAAAACTGGCAATAAAACTGATTATTTACTGTAGCCAGGCTGACAAAGAGTCAGAGCTCTATTGAGCTGAGTATTCCATTAACTTTAACTAGTAATGACTTCATGACTTTCTTTGCTAACAAAATTTTGACTATTAGAGAAAAAATTACTCATAACCATCCCAAAGATGTATCGTTATCTTTGGCTGCTTTCAGTGATGCCGGTATTTGGTTAGACTCTTTCTCTCCGATTGTTCTGTCTGAGTTATTTTCATTAGTTACTTCATCCAAACCATCAACATGCTTATTAGACCCCATTCCTGCCAGGCTGCTCAAGGAAGTCCTACCATTATTTAATGCTTCAATCTTAAATATGATCAATCTATCTTTGTTAGTTGGTTATGTACCACAGGCCTTTAAGGTGGCAGTAATTAAACCATTACTTAAAAAGCCATCACTTGACCCAGCTATCTTAGCTAATTATAGGCCAATCTCCAACCTTCCTTTTCTCTCAAAGATTCTTGAGAGGGTAGTTGTAAAACAGCTAACTGATCACCTGCAGAGGAATGGTCTATTTGAAGAGTTTCAGTCAGGTTTTAGAATTCATCATAGTACAGAAACAGCATTAGTGAAGGTTACAAATGATCTTCTTATGGCTTCGGACAGTGGACTTATCTCTGTGCTTGTTCTGTTGGACCTCAGTGCTGCTTTTGATACTGTTGACCATAAAATTTTATTACAGAGATTAGAGCATGTCATAGGTATTAAAGGCATTGCGCTGTGGTGGTTTGAATCATATTTGTCTAATAGATTACAGTTTGTTCATGTAAATGGGGAATCTTCTTCACAGACTAAAGTTAATTATGGAGTTCCACAAGGTTCTGTGCTAGGACCAATTTTATTCACTTTATACATGCTTCCCTTGGGCAGTATTATTAGACGGTATTGCTTAAATTTTCATTGTTACGCAGATGATACCCAGCTTTATCTATCCATGAAGCCAGAGGATACACACCAATTAGCTAAACTGCAGGATTGTCTTACAGACATAAAGACATGGATGACCTCTAATTTCCTGCTTTTAAACTCAGATAAAACTGAAGTTATTGTACTTGGCCCCACAAATCTTAGAAGCATGGTGTCTAACCAGATCGTTACTCTGGATGGCATTTCCCTGATCTCTAGTAATACTGTGAGAAATCTTGGAGTTATTTTTGATCAGGATATGTCATTCAAAGCGCATATTAAACAAATATGTAGGACTGCCTTTTTGCATTTACGCAATATCTCTAAAATCAGAAAGGTCTTGTCTCAGAGTGATGCTGAAAAACTAATTCATGCATTTATTTCCTCTAGGCTGGACTATTGTAATTCATTATTATCAGGTTGTCCTAAAAGTTCCCTAAAAAGCCTTCAGTTGGTTCAGAATGCTGCAGCTAGAGTACTGACGGGGACTAGCAGGAGAGAGCATATCTCACCCGTGTTGGCCTCCCTTCATTGGCTTCCTGTTAATGCTAGAATAGAATTTAAAATTCTTCTTCTTATAAGGTTTTGAATAATCAGGTCCCATCTTATCTTAGGGACCTCGTAGTACCATATTACCCCATTAGAGCGCTTCGCTCTCAGACTGCGGACTTACTTGTAGTTCCTAGGGTTTGTAAGAGTAGAATGGGAGGCAGAGCCTTCAGCTTTCAGGCTCCTCTCCTGTGGAACCAGCTCCCAATTCAGATCAGGGAGACAGATACCCTCTCTACTTTTAAGATTAGGCTTAAAACTTTCCTTTTCGCTAAGGCTTATAGTTAGGGCTGGATCGGGTGACCCTGGACCATCCCTTGGTTATGTTGCTTTAGACGTAGACTGTGGGGGGGTTCCCATGATGCACTGTTTCTTTCTCTTTTTGCTCCGTATGCATCACTCTGCATTTAATCATTAGTGATCGATCTCTTTTTCCTGGTTCTTTCCCTCAGCCCCAACCAGTCTCAGCAGAAGACTGCCCCTCCCTGAGCCTGGTTCTGCTGGAGGTTTCTTCCTGTTAAAAGGGAGTTTTTCCTTCCCACTGTGGCCAAGTGCTTGCTCATAGGGGGTCGTTTTGACCATTGGGGTTTTTCATAATTATTGTATGGCCTTGCCTTGCAATGTGGAGCGCCTTGGGGCAACTGTTTGTTGTGATTTGGCGCTATATAAAAAAAAAGTTGATTGATTGATTGATTTACAGGTATTGTACCAATGTGTTACTTTACTTATGCAACCCATCATCTTGGCTTTTATATTTTGAATTCATTTATATCCAGTTGTAGAGATTTGCTTTGAGTTTGAGTTTAACGAAAATAACTTGAGAATTTTTTTGTATTTGAAATGGCATAAACAAATTAAAATGTGTGAAATACCAAGTGTTCTAATACTTTCGGAGGTCACTGTATACAACCCCTGGCAATAATTATGGAATCACCGGCCTCGGAGGATGTTCAGTCAGTTGTTTAATCCAATTGAAAATCTTTGGTGGAAGTTGAAGAAAATGGTCCATGACAAGGCTCCAACCTGCAAAACTGATCTAGCAACAGCAATCAGAGAAAGTTGGAGCCAGATTGATGAAGAGTACTGTTTGTCACTCATTAAGTCCATGCCTCAGAGACTGCAAGCTGTTGTAAAAGCCAGAGGTGGTGCAACAAAATATTAGTGATGTGTTGGAGCGTTCTTTTGTTTTTCATGATTCCATAATTTTTTTCCTCAGAATTGAGTGATTCCATATTTTTTTCCCTCTGCTTGGTCTAAAAAAGTAACCATTACTGACTGCCACATTTTTTTTTTTTTCCTGATTTCTTATAGTGTTTCTTAAAGCCAGAAAGTTGCCATTTGAAATGACTTTAGTTTTGTGTCATGTCTGTGATCTGCTTTTTTTTTTTTACAAAATTAAACAACTGAATGAACATCCTCAGAGGCCGGTGATTCCATAATTTTTGCCAGGGGTTGTAGTTACATTTATAATGTCATATAAGCAGTATGACATTATATAAGCAGTAATGTCTTATTAAAAATGTATTTTCAACATTAGTAATACTGTTGTCTCAGCCGTCACAGAGAAGCCACCGTGGCTGTGACGCTAACTCTGATACCTCAGGTTACTCAATTTCCTCATGAGTTTCCAAGTGAAAATTCCAGCCTGACGTAGCGTTCAAGGCACTTTGCCATGAGTTAGAGCTCAGAATCTCTAAACATCCAAGGGTTCTGAACACAGCATTGATTCCAGTGACCTTCTTCAACGAAATGATTGACCACTTGCTGATCTTGCCAAGACAAATCTGTAATCCACCTGTTTAGTCCAAATTGGATTGATGATCCGATTTGACCTTCATGATTTATTTTTTTAAACAGCAGTTCCAGGGTGAACCTTCACTGATCAAGCTTGGTAGAAAAGAAAATGAGAAAAAATGAGAAAAAGCATGTGGGAGGAGTCAGCCAACAAAAAGACAGATATGATCTGAACCCCAGTGATTGACCTTTGTTAAATTTGATATCACCTGAGCTGTTTCAGAAGTTGCCTACATTCCAGATGTTTGTTTTGGTGGACATCGGAGTCTGGGTGGGGAGCATCACAGTTTTGGCCAATGACCTATGCGACCTTGACCTTTGCCAAAAGAAGCCCTGTAAGGACAATTCTGTTTTTAGACTGTCATCCACATATGAGGTTTGATGGAAATCTGCCAAAGGACCTGTTCAGTGACCCTGACCTTCACTAAAACGATCTCCTTAAGGGCAGTTCTGAGTTCAACCTACAGTAGTGTTCAGAATAATAGTAGTGCTATGTGACTAAAAAGATCAATCCAGGTTTTGAGTATATTTCTTATTGTTACATGGGAAACAAGGTACCAGTAGATTCAGTAGATTCTCACAAATCCAACAAGACCAAGCATTCATGATATGCACACTCTTAAGGCTATGAAATTGGGCTATTAGTAAAAAAAAAAAAAAAAAAAAAAAAGTAGAAAAGGGGGTGTTCACAATAATAGTAGTGTGGCATTCAGTCAATGAGTTTGTCAGTTTTGTGGAACAAACAGGTGTGAATCAGGTGTCCCCTATGTAAGGATGAAGCCAGCACCTGTTGAACATGCTTTTCTCTTTGAAAGCCTGAGGAAAATGGGGCGTTCAAGACATTGTTCAGAAAAACAGCGTAGTTTGATTAAAAAGTTGATTGGAGAGGGGGAAACTTATACGCAGGTGCAAAAAATTATAGGCTGTTTATCTACAATGATCTCCAATGCTTTAAAATGTACAAAAAAAAACAAAAACCAAAAAAAGACACACATGGAAGAAAACTGAAAACAACCATCAAAATGGATAGAAGAATAACCAGAATGGCAAAGGCTTACCCATTGATCAGCTCCAGGATGATCAAAGACAGTCTGGAGTTACCTGTAAGTGCTGTGACAGTTAGACAATGCCTGTGTGAATCTTATTTATTTGTAAGAATCCCTCGCAAAGTCCCTCTATTAAAAGATGTGCAGAAGAGGTTACAATTTGCCAAAGAACACATCAACTGCCCTAAAGAGAAATGGAGGAATATTTTGTGGACTAATGAGAGTAAAATTGTTCTTTTTGGGTCCAAGGGCCGCAGACAACGTGAGACGACCCCCAAACTCTGAATTCAAGCCACAGTTCACAGTGAAGCATGGTGGTGCAAGCATCATGATATGGAAATGTTTCTCCTACTATGGTGATGGGCCTATATATCGCATACCAGGTATCATGGTTCAGTTTGGATATGTCAGAATAGTTGAAGAGGTCATGTTGCCTTATGCTGAAGAGAACATGTCCTTGAAATGGGTATTTCAACAAGACAATGACCCCAAGCACACTAGTAAACGAGCAAAATCTTGGTTCCAAACCAACAAAATTAATGTTTTGGAGTGGCCTGCCCAATCCCCGGACCTAAATCCAATTGAGAACTTGTGGGGTGACATCAAAAAAGCTGTTTCTGAAGCAAAAACAAAGAAATGTGAATGAATTGTGGAATGTTGTTAAAGAATCTTGGAGTGGAATAACAGCTGAAAGGTGCCACAAGTTGGTTGACTGCATGCCTCGCAGATGTGAAGAAATCATGAAAAACTGTGGTTATACAAGTACAACTAAATACTAGTTTAGTGATTCACAGGATTGCTAAAAAAAACCAGTTTGTAGCATCAACAGCAGATGCTACTATTATTGTAAACACCCCCTTTTCTACTTTTTTATTAATAGCCCAATTTCATAGCCTTAAGTGTGCATATCATGAATGCTTGGTCTTGTTGGATTTGTGAGAATCTACTGATACCTTGTTTCCCATGTAACAATAAGAAATATACTCAAAACCTGGATTAATATTTTTAGTCACATAGCACTATTATTCTGAACACTACTGCACATGCACACAGCTAGATTAGTAGAAATTGGCCCAAACACCTTCAAGGACTAGTGGAACAAACAAGCAAACGTTTCTCAAATTCTAGTGTCTCGATTAGATTTTCACAACCGAAAGGCAGACTTGAGTTGTGATGCACAAACAAACTGCAAAGTTCTTTTCTGTAACAAAGATTTTGGTGCACACCTTTTCTCCCCACATTTAAATTAAGATTTGCAGCACACTGCTTAATAATGCAGCCGACATTATTATACAGTAATTTTGTATTAAATGCAACAGGGAGGATTAGTAATTTATTTGATCGTTAGGCGTAAAATAAGAAATGAATAGCAGTGTTTTGGGATTTAACCATTAGCCTGAAGGAAACAAACACAGATAAGGAGTAAATTATGTTATGAAAAGAAGTAATTATCGTGGACATAATTTTCCCAAATCCAAAGTGAGAACTACTACTTCAAAATACAGTCTCATGGGAGCTTTATCGCTTGTTCCACCAGGTTTCCAAAACCGGAGCAGTTGTTGTCGTTGGTGGCGGTTGCTGTGGAGACAGGTCGAATGACCCACCCTCACCCAACTGGTTTCCTCGGCGCCGTAGCGTCAGCCCTCTTCACCGCCTACGCCGTGCAGCGTAGACCGATCACCACATGGGGCATGGGCCTGCTCAACGAAGGCTGCCCAATAGCAAAGCAATTTGTTAGGGATCAAGGTTTCGCAGTGGAGGAGACGGAGCGAGACTGGGACTACTTCTGTGAGAAGTGGCAGTGGTATGAGGCCTATTTCAGTTTCAATACTGGCGTCAGATTTGGACTAGAACGTCTTTGGTTGGTTTCAGTTCAGCAGTGGACTTGTGATAAACTAATGATTTTCGAGGGTTCACGTCCTCCTCTTGACAGAGATGTGACTTACTGGGTAAAAATGTCTAGCATCAAAGCGAATCGGAATGACTAAAGCATCTTTTGTGATCACCCTCGCTTAGTTTAACAGGCTTACTGGTTAACTGAGTTGCGTTTTTACATCTCAGTGAGGAAGTTGGTTCTGGAGTAGAAATTTGGGGATGGCTCTACGAAAAAGGTTAGGTTATTGCAACTTTGGAAATGAACCCCAAGGCTGTACAACTTGGGGTTCAGCCTTGCTCAAGAGCAATTTCACATTCAAGGCACTGACTACCTGAGCTTCAGTCACCATGCAGGCATTAATGCAGCTAGTTTTCACAAAACATGGTGAAAAGGATGTGCTTGGCAGGTTTAATTAAAGGTGGTGCCAGAACATTTAGAAATATTTTTTACTCTACCGGGTAGAGTAAAAAATATTTCTAAATGTTCTGGTAGAGTCTACCCCTGGGTAGAGTCTACCCCAATAGGCTTTTTTTTTATTGCTGGGGGGTGTCAGACAACAATTGTCAAAGAATGAACTGAACATTGAGGTTCTTGAATGTTAATGTTTTAATATCACTAAGGCTGGGGGGAAAAGTGGACCTTGTCTGACAACATTGGAAGCTGGGTTCATTTGGGGTCTTGGAGGTATATAATTCAAGATTTTTAAATTTTAAAATCGCATTCTGATTTGTAGATTTAAACAGACCTCCAGCATCTCAGTCAGACGCCCATTTTGTTGGCGTGAGATCGTTGTACAAATGCTATTTATCAGTACTTACCAAATTAAGAGGTTAGCGCTGTCAGAAAAGCAGTGAAATGTGGAACAGATTTCAACGTCTTCCTGCTGACACGTGTGAACAGCAGTAATTATCTCTGACACGCCACTTTTCCATTAGCAGCTGACATTCACAGTATGGCTGATATGACATCTGTAGACGTTGGACTGGCACTTTCGGGTAATCTTGTTACACGGGAGGAGTGTGTAACGTCTGGAAAATCTCATCCCTTCCTTCCGTCTACAGGTACCTGGATTTGAGAGGCATCTCTCACGGGGTGGGGCCTGTAATTTGGCCCGCCGCCTACGGGCCGGCCGAGAGAGACGAAGTCTACAAGAGCTTCAGCCTGTCAGGTTGGCCGGGCCGCAGCGGTCATGATGCTCCCATGATTGCCTTGGATGCCTTGCTGGGAGCGGGATCAGACTGGGAGGAGCTTATGAGCAGAGGTGGTTTCCACGGAGGTGAGTGTTTAAAAAAATACCACTTGTCTACAGTCCTGTTTTGAAGTACCTTTCTTTCTTTTTTTTAACCACCCAAAGTCATTCCACTGGTGGAGTAACTTTTCATTACTACTGAGCCAAGATTTGGGGAAATAGCACTCAAGAATAGTTCCTTGTGGTTCCAAATAAGCATCTCCATTAACGTTTCTGTAGTTTCATCTAACAACAAAAGAAAAGGTCATGTGCTGTTACCATACTTATAATACACACATGTATACAGTAGTGTTCAGAATAATAGTAGTGCTATGTGACTAAAAAGATTAATCCAGGTTTTGAGTATATTTCTTATTGTTACATGGGAAACAAGGTACCAGTAGATTCAGTAGATTCTCACAAATCCAACAAGACCAAGCATTCATGATATGCACACTCTTAAGGCTATGAAATTGGGCTATTAGTAAAAAAAAAAAAAAAAATTAGAAAAGGGGGTGTTCACTATAATAGTAGCATCTGCTGTTGATGCTACAAACTCTAAACTGTTATGTTCAAACTGCTTTTTTAGCAATCCTGTGAACCATTAAACTAGTATTTAGTTGTATAACCACAGTTTTTCATGATTTCTTCACATCTGCGAGGCATTAATTTTGTTGGTTTGGAACCAGGATTTTGCTCGTTTACTAGTGTGCTTGGGGTCATTGTCTTGTTGAAACACCCATTTCAAGGGCATGTCCTCTTCAGCATAAGGCAACATGACCTCTTCAAGTATTCTGACATATCCAAACTGATCCATGATATCTGGTATGCAATATATAGGCCCAACACCATAGTAGGAGAAACATGCCCATATCATGATGCTTGCGCCACCATGCTTCACTGTGAACTGTGGCTTGAATTCAGAGTTTGGGGGGTCGTCTCACAAACTGTCTACGGCCCTTGGACCCAAAAAGAACAATTTTACTCTCATCAGTCCACAAAATATTCCTCCATTTCTCTTTAGGCCAGTTGATGTGTTCTTTGGCAAATTGTAACCTCTTCTGCACATCTTTAATTTAACAGAGGGACTTTGTGGGGGATTCTTGCAAATAAATTAGCTTCACACAGGTGTCTTCTAACTGTCACAGCACTTACAAGTAACTCCAGACTGTCTTTGATCATCCTGGAGCTGATCAATGGGTGAGCCTTTGTCATTCTGGTTATTCTTCTATCCATTTTGATGGTTGTTTTCCGTTTTCTTCCATGCGTGTTTTTTTTTGTCCATTTTAAAGCATTGGAGATCATTGTAGATGAACAGCCTAGAATTTTTTGCACCTGCGTGTAAGTTTTCCCCTCTCCAATCAACTTTTTAATCAAACTGGTGCTGTTCTTCTGAACAATGTCTTGAACGTCCCATTTTCATTAGGCTTTCAAAGAGAAAAGCATGTTCAACAGGTGCTGGCTTCATCCTTAAATAGGGGACACCTGATTCACACCTGTTTGTTCCACAAAATTGACGAACTCACTGACTGAATGCTACACTACTATTACTGTGAACACCCCCTTTTCTACTTTTCTTTACTAATAGCCCAGTTTCATAGCCTTAAGAGTGTGCATATCATGAATGATTGGTCTTGTTGAAGCACTGTGAATACTTTGTGGATGCACTGTAAGTAGTGTTAAATGTAAGTAGTAAGTACATCTTAAGACAGACTAGTTTAATAGGAAAAATTGGTATCGTAAGACATTTAAAAAAAAAAATTACATATTCAATGTCTCAAATGTATTGGTATGTTTTGGGATAAATTTTCATCCAATTCAAATATGTTTTAAGTTATTTGCTTAAAATATCTTTACAAAGGACACAGATTTAAACATGGAGAAAAACAAATGTCAAATTTAAACTTGTGCTGCATTTAAGAAAATAACTTATCAAATCCAACTGATATTGTAATTTGGATCTTTAAAAAAAAAGGCTGACAATTATAATTTTTTAAGTTGGAGCTGTGTATTAGCAACTACAATCATGACTTCAAGGAACATTTTAATTAGGTCTTGTTGCTGTGATTATTATTTCACGTGGTGCCTCCTGGTCTCTGTTTGTCCCAGGCGACAGTGACAGCACTGCAGTGATTGCCTGCTGCCTCTGGGGTCTCCTCTACGGCACCCAGGGAGTCCCTGAAGGAAACTACTGCAAGCTGGAGTACCGGGACCGAATGGAGCGTAGCGCAGAGAAACTCTACGCCCTGTCGCACTGATGAGAAGAGCACAGCTTGCTTCACTGTTTAACTGTCGCTTAGATGAAGAACCAGGTCACTTAATTTGACACATTAATGTAGTTGGCAGCCTCAGTTGTACATTGATGTGGAGTTGTGTCACTGTGCTACACAGTGTGGCGTCATACTGGCCTGAAGGGGAAACTGCGTACTACTAACATACTTATTTGCACTAATGGGTCACTGACCATGTATGTGGAGACTGTTGCAATAAAAGTCCACCCTCTAGTGGCCACTGCATCCTTCTGAAAAACCAATTCATGTGCAGCAAATAGATGAAGTCTTAATCAGATGTGAACCTGGTGTAATGGGAATGTTGAGCTGCAAATTAAATGCTCTTGTTATTGTCTAATGAAAAATTAATTTCTCAGAACAACATCGGTGGAATTTAAACATGTACAAATAACAGTAAGACAAGTGTGGTTGAGTTGAAAACTTTATTTTTTGGTCGTTGCTTTAAGATTTTTTTTTGTCTTGTCCATTTTTTATTTTCTATAGGAGGTTGGAGGGGAACAGGGGAAGGTTGAACAATTTGATCAGGATTTAAAAAGGAAAACTGCTAAAAATTCCCTCTCCTTCAAATCGCTCCCATCACGACTGATGATCTGTATTCTGGGAATCCGATGACAGTCCATATTACCACTTTGTGTCACCGTACTTGTGGACCCCCACCAGACTAAAACGCAACGGTGGAAGGTAAAGTCTGCGGATTTTTTTTAAACTCTCTGAACTGTCCACCCAGCAAGGTGTTGTTAAAAAAAAAAAAAAAAAAAAAAAGAGAGAGCAGGGCGGTTGCTGTTTTAAGATCACCATGTGCATTAAAAGGTCCTCATCTGGGCTGAAACACGTCAATGAAGAGTACAGTCGGAGTGCGATTCTACAGCACTTACTGTCCTCCGCTCTGCACTGTCCTGTCAGTCTTTGTACAGTTCAGTCTAGGCCTCAGCCAGGAGACAGAGGGGAACGTTGGGGCTCAGTCGAAGATGTAGTTTGGGATGGTGGGGGACCCATGTGCTTCAGTTTCCAGGTGGATGGAAAGGAGCAGGATGCGTTTGAACCTGCATCGCTGTGGAATACAAAGGAGGGAAAGCGACAAACTGTAAGCAATCCTCCAGCCAAAGAACCAGGACTAGTATGCAGTGATGCATAGCCCTTGTGGGTATTATATTTTCATATAGTACAGATTCATAATCCTGCTTGTTTGGACCCATAATATGAGAGAAGATTATACAACTTTCACTGCAGGACTGTATGAGCTTCTCTCGTATTATCATAACACTGCATATACTCCCTCTCTGTGTCCAAGTTCAACCAGGTGGAGCAGGAAAAGGAGGGGTCTTTAACTCCAGTCCTCGAGGGCCAGTGTCCTGCAACTTTTAGATGTGTCACTGCTTCAACACCCCTGAGCCAATTAATGAGGTCATTAGCAGCACTCTGGAGAACTTGACTGCATACTGTGGAGGTAATTCAGCCATTTGATTCAGGTGTGTTGGACCAGGGACACAACTAAAAGGTGCAGGACACCGGCCCCCAAGGACTGCAGTTGAAGACCCCAGGTTCACAGAAGCAGGAATGAGTCTTCAAGATCTACCTTGTGGGTGTCCTATGTAGAAGTGTTGGTGTGCTCCTTGCTGAGGGTGCTGGGGCACTGAGCTGGGACCCTGCTGGGGAGGAGCCTGCAACATCACTAACTGGGGCTGACCATGACTCCCCGAATGGTGTGGACCAGACATTGCCCCCTGTACATGTGCCTGAGAGAACAGCAGACAGACAGTTTAGATTGGGGGGAGTTTATCCATGATGAGCTCTTGCTTTTAATCACTATATAATTTGAGAATAAATGTAATAAAAACAGCAAAAATACACAGACCCACACCTGTGCAATTTGCCCCAGGGGGTATGTCGGTGGGATGCCCTGGTGGCTGTGGATGCTATAACCCTGGAGGGGGTACGAGCCCTGTGGAGATGTGTGGCCTGGTGGCATGTTGGGAGGGGTGGGTGCTGACAGAGGACCTGAGTGGTACAAGGACTGGGGCTGTGGACCAGACTGAGCATTCTGAAAGGAGACAAAGTTATTGTTCAAGTGTGAAGTACAATAGCTGCGTCCTTCTTACAAGCAGGATTCAGCCGGACTGAGTGGGTTCTACGAAGAAACATGTAGAGCTTGCACCAAAACAGTGATGTGTTAAAAAAAAAAAATCTATATATATCTATATATCAAGTTGATAAAGCCATACAGTTGATAGTCATAATGAGATTGAGTACATGCTTTGATGTGTGCTTTACAACATCCTGAAGCAGTCTGCATCCTCACACAGTTAAAAACTGGATAAATCATTTGAAGTACACACATGCGTCGTTATATCTGAGAAAATATAAAGAGAAATCTTACTTGTCCAGGACTAGGGGCAGCATGCTGTGGTGGGGGCTGGTTGCCTGTTGGCGTACTGGAGGGTTGGGGCTGATGTACTGCTCCTGAGTGGTGGGAGAAGGACTGTGGTGCTACAGAAGAGATATAATAAACTACAGATATAATAAACTACACAAAGAAAAAAAAAAAGATCAAGTCTTCATCATGCACGTGAAGAGCTTAACAGAGTGCACTGAAAACCATTTAAAGAAAGCAGTGCTGAATATTTAATGGTCCTGTCACAACTTTACGATTTAGCCAGCGTATGCCGACTATTAAAAACGCTGGGCATACATCTAATAAGTTATGGTTAAGTTTTTTTTTTAAATAAGTAAAAGGCACATTGAAAATACGCCGTAACAGGCCGAGCACCTCGAAAAATTTTGGGCATGCTGAAAATTTTTCAACGAAAGCCAGCCTATGACTCATACGTCCCGCACATGTGGGACATAAGTTATAGGTAAGTTATGTGAGTGCTGACACACGTTTCTTGTAATTTTATTCCTAAGTCGAAATACATGCATTAATGCTGTCCACTGACAGCATTAATGGATGTCCACAGTTCTCATAGTAACCATCCATCCATCCATCCATCCATTTTCTTCCGCTTTATCCGGAGTCGGGTTGCAGGGGCAGCAGCTCAAGCAAAGCCGCCCAGACCTCCCGATCCACACACACCTCCCCCAGCTCCTCCGGGGGAACCCCAAGGCGTTCCCAAGCCAGCCGAGAGATGTAGTCCTTCCAGCGTGTCCTGGGTCTTCCCCGGGGTCACCTCCCAATGGGACGTGCCCGGAACACCTCTCCAGCGAGGCGTCCAGGGGGCATCCGGAAAAGATGCCCGAGCCACCTCAACTGACTCCTTTCGACATGGAGGAGCAGCGGCTCGACTCCGAGCTCCTCCTGAGTGACCGAGCTCCTCACCCTATCTCTAAGGGAGCGCCCAGCCACCCTGTGGAGGAAACTCATCTCGGCCGCTTGTACTCGCGATCTCGTTCTTTCGGTCATGAACCCAAATCTCATGACCATAGGTGAGGATCGGAACGTAGATCGATCGGTAAATCAAGAGCTTTGACCCCCTACTCAGCTCTCTCTTCACCACGACGGTCCGATACAGCGACCGCATCACTGCAGCTGCTGCACTGATCCGTCTATCGATTTCACGCTCCATCCATCCGTCACTCGTGAGCAAGACCCCGAGATACTTAAACTCCTCCACTTGAGGCAAGGACACTCCACCGACCTGAAGAGGGCAAAGCACCTTTTCGGGTCGAGAACCATGGCCTCGGATTTGGAGGTGCTGATTTTCATCCCAGACGCTTCACACTCGGCTGCAAACCGCCCCAGTGCACGCTGATGGTCCTGATTTGACGAAGCCAACAGAACCACATCGTCCGCAAACAGCAGATGTGGACCCCGTACTCCCAGAGCACTCCCCACAGGGTGCCCCGAGGGACACGGTCGAACGCCTTCTCCAGATCCACAAAACACATGTGGACTGGTTGGGCGAACTCCCATGAACCCTCAAGCACCCGATGGAGCATGCAGAGCTGGTTCAGTGTGCCGCGACCAGGACGAAAACCACACTGCTCCTCCTGAATCCGAGGTTCGACCATCGGTCGAATTCTCCTCTCCAGTACTCTGGAATAGACCTTACCGGTGAGGCTGAGGAGTGTGATTCCCCCTATAGTTGGAACACACCCTCCGGTCTCCTTTCTCTAACAGAGGGACCACCACCCTGGTCTGCCAATCCAAAGGCACTGTCCCCGATCGCCACGCGATGCTGCAGAGACGTGTCAGCCAAGACAGTCTCACAACATCCAGAGACTTAAGGTACTCAAGACGGACTTCATCCACCCCAGGAGCCTTGCCACCGAGGAGCTTTCTAACCACCTCCGTGACTTCGGCCTGGGTAATGGATGAGTTCGCCTCCGAGTTCTTAGTCTCTGCTTCCTCTGCGGAAGACGTGACGATGGGATTGAGGAGATCATAGTAACCAACGGATTTTAATATTTGAAACAGTCACAGACGGAGGAATTTAAAGTTTTAATCTGACCTGTTTGTTTCAGTCGGATTCATCACCACATTCTGATTATAACTTAACATAAATCATCCTGATTTTGAAAAAGGATGTCTGAAAATACTTTCGTTCCATGTCGTGGCTGGAAACATAGCATTTTAAAGCAAGTCCCTCGGTGGTTTTCTGCTCCAAGTGCATTTCTCAGCCTGAGGATGCCGGTGTCACGGTGTGATCGGTCCCCCATCTGATCAGTCAAATGGAGGACTGATCAGATCGCAACTGGCGCAGCGCTTCAGTTACTCACGGCTGTCAGTGTTTACCACAGCCAACAGTTGACTCATCAGCAGTCTGCACATAAATCCCATGATCCTACAGGTTTAAATATATATATATATATATATATATATATATATATATATATATATATATATTAAATTACTCCATTTTGCCTCCGTGTGGCACGAAGATGCCACACCAACATGCTTTGGATGATGTCCTCCTCAATATATACCGTAATTTCCCGGACTATAGAGTGCACCTGAATATAAGCCGCACCCACCCATTTTAAAAAGATACATGCCCAGCTCTCCACAATTTCTCTTATACTCACTCGACTGGTAAGCACTGAAAGCTTGTCATAACTTGTCCTTTAACACTCCGAAACGGAGGTGTTCCTTTGTCTCACTCCACCAGCGAATCGGTCGTGACGCGCGAAGCCTCGGCGTGGCTTTCCATGACAAAATCTCTTTTTAAAAGTGAAATCTGCCAGAAAATGGCTGATGTCCAGCTCTTGTGATAACCAGAGAAATTGCACACGGCGGTCCCGGCTCCACACAGCGATCCGTTTAGAAATGATGTTGTGGTTTCTGCCTCTCGATGGCGGCTCGGAGCGCGGCGCGCCGTGCGCCATTGTGGGCAGTCCTTAAAGCTGTAGTAACACTCATTCTCTGTGAAGCCCGTAAAATTTTCACCGAAAGCCAGATAAATTTTTCGAATGGTTTCCAGCTGCTTGTCTCTAACAGTTTCTGAAAAAATTCTGATGGAAAAAAAGCCCAAATCATTCCGCCATTTCCTCGCAATGAAACAACGACGAGAGGGGTGGAGCAGTGCTCGCTCAAAGCCTGCCCACAGGCGAATGACGCAACCGACAGGCGTGGAAAAAGTTACACATGCGCACAGAGGTTCAAGCTTGGCTGACGTAAAAACATATGAATCAAATCCATATATTTTTTGCATAAAATAAAGAGGTCGGATTGGTTCCTCACAGACCTTGTATTATTGTGAACACCCCCTTTTCTACTTTTTTTTTTTTTTATACTAATAGCCCAATTTCATAGCCTTAAGAGTATGCATATCATGAATGCTTGGTCTTGTTGGATTTGTGAGAATCTGCTGAATCTACTGGTACCTTGTTTCCCATGTAACAATAAGAAATATACTCAAAACCTGGATTAATCTTTTTAGTCACATAGCACTACTATTATTCTGAACACTACTGTATTTACAGAGAAAGATTTTGGACAGATTATCTTTTACTTAAAATAAGTACCGTAAATGCTTTTTTTCCTGAAGGTGTTACACGTAAATACTGACAGGCACGTCATCCAGCGGTTTCTCCACTCCACATGGATAACAGTAATTTTTTCCTTTTTTTCCCCCTCTTTGTGGATCATGATATTTCATTGCGTGCAGCCAGGATCAACTGGTGTCTGTGGTAAATGAAACGTTAATGAGGGGCTATGACTTTTTCAACTTGTGGAGCAAAGACAGAGACCCGGTGGAGAAGGGTGGGGGAGATGGCTCCGCTGACTGACTTGACGGAGCAACACTGGTGCAAAGTGCGTGAGAGGGACTCGTCTTCAGCCACAACAAGGAATTCAAATATTTTTAGATGTAGTTTTCCAAAATCAGGAGGCTTTATGTGGATAATTTTTCTTCAGGACATTTCTGTGTAGGCTCTCAGTTGTCCAGGTGGTTTCCATAGTAGAGAAGCTTGAATCTTCGACTGGACTGGGTTGCTTGACGCGAGGACGTTTCGCTTCAAATCGCAGTTGCTTCCTCAGCTAAAATTCTTGCTCTGGTAGTCTGATTCTTCAGTGCACCAAGTGCTGTCAGTATGGATATCTTTTTATTTTTTATTTACAGTGCATATGGAAAGTATTCACAGCGCTTCACTTTCCTACATTTTGTTCTTATTCCAAAATGGATGAAATCTTTTTAATTATTCAAAATTCTAGACAATACCCCATAATGACAATGAAAGGTTTTTTGGGAGAGAGGTACATTTTTGCAAATTTATACACACACACACATATATATATATATATATATATATATATATATATATATATATATATATATATATATATATATATATATATATACTTAGATCATATGTAAGATTCACAAGTATTATACATAATACATAAGTATTCACAGCCTTTGCCATGAAGCTCAAAATTGAACTTAGGTGCATCCTGTTTCCACTGATCATCCATGAGATGTTTCTACAGCTTAATTGGAGTCCACCTGGGGTAAATTCAGTTGAATGGACATTATTTGGAAAAGCACGCACCTGTCTACAAGATTGTACAGTTGACAGTACATAGAGCACAAACCAAGCATGAAGTCAAAGGAATTATTTGTAGGAATTATCTTTGAAACAGTCTTGAGGCACTTATCAGGGGAAGGTTATGGAAACATTTCTGCTCCTTTGAAGGTCAGAATGAGCACAGTGGCCTCCATCATGGAAGAATGGTCACTCTGTCAGAGTGCCAGCATTCCCCTGTGGAGAGAGGAGAACCTTCCAGAAGTGAACCACAGTGGTGGCAGCATCATGCTGTGGGGATGTTTTTCAGCAGCAGGAACTGGGAGACTAGTCAGGATTAAGGGAAGATGAATGCAGCAATGTACAGAGACATCCTGGATGAAAACCTGCTCCAGAGTACTCTTGACCTCAGACTGGGGTGACTTCCCCATCTTTCAGCAGGACAATGACACTACACACTATGCCAAGACATCCAATGAGTGCCTTCAGGACAAGTCTGTGAATACACTTGAGTGGCCCAGCCAGAGCCCAGACCTGAATCAGATTGAACATCTCTGGAGAGATCTAAAAATGGCTGTGCACCGACTCTCCCCATCCAAGTTGATGGAGCTTGAGAGGTGCTGCAAAGGGGAATGGGCAAAACTGCAGAAGATAGGTGTGCCAAGCTTGTGGCATCATATTAAAGAAGACTTGAGGCTGTAATTGTGGCCAAAGGCGCATCAACAAAGTACTGAGCAAATACTTATGTACATGTGATTTCTTAGGCTTTTATTTTTAATACATTTGCAAAAAACACAAACTTTTTAATGTTGTTATGAGGTGTTGTGAGTATAATTTTGAAAAAAGAAAAGAAAAAAGAATTTACTCCATTTTGGAATAAGGCTGTAACATAATAAAATGTGGAAAAAGTGAAGCGCTGTGAATACTTTCCGCATGCACCGTATTCGTTTTTTTTTTTTTTTTTTTTTACTCACCGTAGAGTCCCTGTTGTGGTCCCTGAGGTCCATCTCCCTGTGTAGGGAACTGGGGTCCTCCTGGAGGGCCCAGGGCCTGTGGATGAGGACCACCACCTTGACTTATCATTCTGGCCCCACTCTGGAGCATGGAGTACATTGGCTATCGAGAGAGAAAAAAACATTTTCAATACGCCACCATTTTTATGCAATCTTAATACAATGAAGGGGTTTGTTCAGTAGCAGCTATTAGCATTCACACTGGCACTCTGCTGAATGTGGCCAGGGCACCACCATTCAGCAAACTGTAGTTACTACATCATAAGTTATTTTAAAGACAAACATATGCAGTAGAGAAATCTCTTCTCTTAAAGTTGTCCTCTATGGTAGATAAGCATATTTTTGCATTAATCTTGTCTGTTTATTGGCAGTCCTACCTGGCCAGGGTATGGCGTCATGGCCTGGATGACCTGCTGCTGGCTGTACTGCTGTGGGTTATACTGAAGGTACGACTGAGGGTAAGGGGATGCCACTAGGGGCGCACCAGCTGCTGATGCAGCTTGCAGCATAGGAGGTGCTGAAGTTCCATGATCAGAGCGTGGAGCCACCACTGAACCTAAACACAGTAAAGAATTTTTAGCTCAAATACTCAACTATTTAATATTATTTTATAATAAAATGCTTTCAAGACTAATAACTTGTGCCTTCTGACATAGCACTGAAGATTAACAGAATTTTTTACCTTTAGTTCTTGGGTATTTTCCCTGGCTGACTGTAGACATGGTGTATTGGTACATCGGTGGAGGCTAACAAGACAGAAATGATCAGTTTTGGGGGGGGAATATCTCACACACACACCACAACAACCCCCACTGTGCTGAGGTGAGGCCTTCCTGGAGTTGGGTTCTAATTAGTAATGGGCTTAAATTCAGCAGAATGGTTGTCTCTCTGAGATCGTAGCCAAAAGGTGTTGGTTTTTTGCGCGTGGTCCGAGGGGGCTCGCAGCACTCGCAGGAAGGCAGGGGATGGAGCCCTGCCTACCGCTATATTTCCTTATTAAAAGATCGGCTGTTTATTTTTTCAAACCACGCTCAGACACAGGACCTAAATGAGGCAGGGCGTAATTCAAGTTTGGTGATTATTAACAAAATGCTGCTTGAACTGTAATATGGTGTTAAGTTTCACACATATCCCTGGGTGTGAACCAAACAGCCCTCTGTGTGGTGGAGCCTGACATGCACCCGCTAAACGACAGAAACCGCAAAGGGCTGCGATTTCTCATTTTACCGGTTTCACTCCTTCCTCCCCCTTTTTGCAGTGCACCAGCTGATTACATTTCGATCATGTATAAGTACGCTCGTCACAAAAGTCCGCAAATATAATCATCTTTACAACACGGAGTCAGAAAACTACAAAGATGCTCAAATAACCCATAATTCATGGAGGAAATTGTACGCGGGCTGTCCATAAAGTATAGGTCCTTTTTATTTTTTTCAAAAACTATATGGATTTCATTCATATGTTTTTACGTCAGACATGCTTGAACCCTCGTGCGCATGCGTGAGTTTTTCCACGCCTGTCGGTGACGTCATTCGCCTGTGAGCACTCCTTGTGGGAGGACTCGGACGGGTCCGTGCGTCGGGAAGCAGCCGGTGCGGTGCGGCGGCACAGGAAAAACACCTCCGTGTTGATAACCATTTGTAAAATCCAGGCGGCTTTTGATGGCTTTCAGTGGAGTGAGTATATGAGAAATTGTTTAACAGCTGAACATGTTCCAACTTGTCCTTAAGGCTTCCAACGGAGGTGTTTTTCCTGTGGCGGAGTGTCGCGGCGGCTGCGAGCCGACGCTACAATCCGCCCGCACGTCTTTCATTAAAAAAAATCTCCTTTAACAGTGGAATATCCGGATAAAATGCTGAAACCGACTTCTTCTGAAACTTCTCTGTTCTCTCACGACGTCCTGGATCAATAGAGCCTGAAATGTGGAGGTTTTCAGCTTGAAACAGGCTGACGACGGCGCCTGGGAGTGCTGCACAACGTCTCTCTCCGTGGGAAGTCCTTAAAGCGACAGTATCGCCCCAAAATCTCTCATCAGCCGTTAAAATTTTCACCTTAATTTTTTTAATTTTTTCAGCTTAATTTTTCGAACCGTGTCCACTTCGATGTGTGTCTCAGGTTTAGAAAAAATTTTGATCAAACAAAGCGCCAGTCTCTCAGCAACTTCTCACACAAAGGAATTCCGACGAGGGGCTGGACGACTCCTCCCACAAGGAGTGCTCACAAGCGAATGAAGTCACTGACAGGCGTGGAAAAACTCACGCATGCACACGAGGGTTCAAGCATGTCTGACGTAAAAACATATGAATGAAATCCATATAGTTTTTGAAAAAAATAAAAAGGACCTATACTTTATGGACAGCCCTCGTACATATCGTGTAGGTTTGGAGGTAGATGATTCTATAAAGAAGTGGAGGTCATTGAGGGATGCATTAATCCAGAAAAGCTGCTGCTCCTACGGCAAATTGCATCAAGACGTGACGGACAACTTCAAAAGGGTAATGCGCAGGGATGGGTATTGATAAGATTTTATCGATAGATACAGTAGTGTTCAGAATAATAGTAGTGCTATGTGACTAAAAAGATTAATCCAGGTTTTGAGTATATTTCTTATTGTTACATGGGAAACAAGGTACCAGTAGATTCAGTAGATTCTCACAAATCCAACAAGACCAAGCATTCGTGATATGCACACTCTTAAGGCTATGAAATTGGGCTATTAGTAAAAAAAAAGTAGAAAAGGGGGTGTTCACAATAATATTAGTGTGGCATTCAGTTAGTGAGTTCGTCAATTTTGTGGAACAAACAGGTGTGAATCAGGTGTCCCCTATTTAAGGATGAAGCCAGCACATGTTGAACATGCTTTTCTCTTTGAAAGCCTGAGGAAAATGGGACTTTCAAGACATAGTTCAGAAGAACAGCATAGTTTGATTTAAAAAGTTGATTGGAGAGGGGAAAACGTATATGCAGGTGCAAAAAATTATAGGCTGTTCATCTACAACGATTTCCAATGCTTTAAAATGGAGGAAAAAAAAAAAAAAAAAAGACGCATGGAAGAAAACGGAAAACAACCATCAAAATGGATAGAAGAATAACCAGAATGGCAAAGGCTCACCCATTGATCAGCTCCAGGATGATCAAAGACAGTCTGGAGTTACCTGTAAGTGCTGTAACAGTTAGAAGATGCCTGTGTGAAGCTAATTTATTTGCAAGAATCCCCCGCAAAGTCCCTCTGTTAAATAAAAGACATGTACAGAAGAGGTTACAATTTGCTAAAGAACACATCAACTGGCCTAAAGAGAAATGGAGGAATATTTTGTGGACTGATGAGAGTAAAATTGTTCTTTTTGGGTCCAAGGGCCGCAGACAGTTTGTGAGACGAGGTATGGTGGAAGCATGGAATGCATGGTGGTGCAAGCATCATGATATGGGCATGTTTCTCCTACTATGGTGTTGGGCCTATATATCGCATACCAGGTATCATGGATCAGTTTGGATATGTCAAAATACTTGAAGAGGTCATGTTGCCTTATGCTGAAGAGGACATGCCCTTGAAATGGGTGTTTCAACAAGACAATGACCCCAAGCACACTACTAAACGAGCAAAATCTTGGTTCCAAACCAACAAAATTAATGCCTCGCAGATGTGAAGAAATCATGAAAATCTGTGGTTATACAACTAAATACTAGTATAGTGATTCACAGGATTACTAAAAAAAGCAATTTGAACATAATAGTTTTGAGTTTGTAGCGTCAACTGCAGATGCTACTATTACTGTGAACACCCCCTTTTCTACTTTTTTTTTTTTTTTTTTTTTACTAATAGCCCAATTTCATAGCCTTAAGAGTGCATATCATGAATGCTTGGTCTTGTTGGATTTGTGAGAATCTACTGGTACCTTGTTTCCCATGTAACAATAAGAAATATACTCACAACCTGGATTAATCTTTTTAGTCACATAGCACTACTATTCTGAACACTACTGTACCATCGATGATTCCACTTATCGATCTGATTCCTTATCGATACCTCTTGTGAATTTTCTGTGTACTGAAAATAGGCTTTACATGTTTATATGTCACCAACATTTTATTGAGTCTTAAAGTAAATAAATACTGGTCACTGGATCCTTAAACTCTGGACATAATCAACTCTACGTGGTGGAACCTTGATCTCTGGACATAAATAGAAATAAATCAAATCTGTAGTTTTTGTTAAAAGCATTTCCTTTCAGACATTATTGGCATGAATGTCTTTCCATACATGTGAGCTGAGCTCTTGCAGCTGGCTATGCTGCACATAAGAATGTAATTCATAAAGAATACAGGACATCTCATTTTGGGAGGAAAAAAGTTTTAGTCGATTGTAGTTTACTGTCTGTATTACAGCGTTTGGAAAAAGGTGTCACTTTATTTAAAGCGGCAATTCGTTTTGAAGTTATTAAATCCGACCGGACAGCGTTTGGAGCTGTGCCAACGGAACAGAGGACGATTCTCGTTTCTTGACTGCAGCAAGACAAGAGTCCCAGTTAGTGAAAGTGACTCACGATTGACATTTTAATGGCTTTGAGAGGGGTTAAGAAGCGGACTTGCCGCTTCTGAAGAGCAGTGAATCAAAGAACCAACGAGCCAGTGGATCGAAGCACTGCTTCAGTGGTTCACGCTTCAAAGTGGAGTCGCGCTGCAGAAGTGGTTGATTACAGAGCCACTGCAGGGTCTGTAATCAACGTAGAGGAATGATCATTTTCCCCGACAAACACCCTCAAGAACAACGGCCGCTCTGAAGGACTGATAAGGGTAACATTAAGCAAAAAAAGGCTATTTCTGTCGGTGGATCGAATCAATTCTTAACGATACCCTAAAAGAACCGGTTCTTGATACGCAACCCTAGTAACGCACAAGTTGACATCACTCCATGGCCATTGAGTTGCAGAAGCATAAATCAGGCTTCAGTATTTTAAGGTACCACTCCGCAGTTGACTTGGAGAGGAAAAAAAAAGAAAAAAAGGAGTGACTCAACCAAATGTAACCTTGTTAACACACATAATGTCTGCCACTCATTTAAGGCAGGTTTTTATTTTTTCAGATGACGTTTTGATCCGGCCATTAAATGAGGCAGGCCCCAATTCAAGGTTAGGCTTTTAATCAAGGAAATGTGTAAGCCTAACTGGTGATGGAAATTCCCTGTATATCGTTCGGCGCCTCCTGCCTGTAATGAATCCGTTACATACATGCAACATATTTTGTCCGTGTTATATGTATAACGGATTTCAATTATAACAGACAAAATTAGCTGGTCCACCTGAATCCATTATATGCGAGTTGTACTGTACACACGATAGGTAGGTAGATAGATATTTTAAGTTTTTTTTGTCAACTTAAGAGTGATGGGAAATGGTGTATTTTTTTTTTTTTTTTGCACATGTACCTGCACTGAGTGGATCTGTGAGACATATGAGAGGTAGGGGGCATTGTAGAGTGGCCCTTGTCCACCTGGATGCTGAAGAACCACTGGGCTTGGAGGGGTGGGTCTAGGCGGGGTTGGCGCAGTGTTGGGCTTTGTCTATAAAAAAAAAAGATTTAAAAAAATGAATTTATATTTATATATACACACAATATGCTGAAAAGATCACTGGGTCACCTCATTAACATTTCTACACTTTTTAAGGCTTTTATGGAAATCCTATAATGCTATGGGGGCCAAATTAATCCCAGTGTACATCTGTTTCTTGCTTTACAAGCAACATTATTCTTCACTCCATGCTTAAACTGCTTGCACAATAGGAACTTCAACTGTCGTCACTGCAAAGCATTAAGAGGAATCTTTTTGGCTTACCATAGGCATCTGTGGTTTGATGGGGTTGAACTCCTTCGCATTTGGATTTAAGGTTGATTTCTTTACTTGGCTGGAAGATATAAAAGAATATGCACATTAATCATAATGAAAAGTAAGAAGAATGAACTTACTTACTGTGACAGTCTCAAATCCTTTTGATAACTCACTCTGTAACACCCTCGGTTTGCTCCACTGTCTCTGTTCGGACCTCGTCACCTGGAGTCCTTGCTGGCTGTGGTGCAGCAGGTGACTGCCTGTCTGAAACCAGTCCTGTGGTACCAGCCACGGAGGTGTTGTCCTTGGCTGGGTCCTCAGCAGGGATGGGTGATGACAGAGACTGTGCAGGGCTGGTAGCTGGAGCTTGAAGTTTGGGTTCTGAGACTGGGTGAGCGTCTGATGACAAGAGTTTGGCTGCGCTGGACATTGGGATTTCATTGGGGGCAGGAGGTGCTGCTGCTGCTGCTGGAGAGCTTGGAGAGCTGGAGGTGCCTCCACTTGGCTGGAGCTAGGACAAACAGGTTAGATGCAATCCGATGAAGAGGAAGGTTACAGCAAAAAACAATATTAGCACAGAGAATAGTAAATAATATATAGCAGACAAACCTACCCCATAATGCATCAATACCAAGGCTTTAATTGGGAACTCAAGGACAATACCCAAATATCTTAGTTATTTAAAATAATGATGATCTATTTAAACATCCTCAATAATACCCAGTGTCATAACATTTTGGAAGAAATTATTGTATTTTTTTTGAAGAATACTGTGTCACACTGTCAAGTCTGAAATTTTCCTGCCCAAGTTGGTGAGCCAAAGAAATAATAGCCCTATAGGAAATGCATACCAAATGCAACCTGAAGTCCTACTGTATAATTCAGGTTTTCCCCACTAAGGAAGAAATTTGAGTACACTGTCTCTTTATTAGACTTGTCAGGACCCAGAGAGATTGCGCAGTAATTTTTAAGAGGAAATTTAACATGGGTGACACCTGATAGCTATTTTTCCATGTTTCATGGAAAGGAAATGAAACACTTACCCTGAATTCTTTGCCAAATTTCCGCAGTTCCTCAATCTGTGATCTTTGCTGCACTGAGGGTGCTGGATGGACAAAATGTAAAAGCTTCAATGAGCAAGCATGAAGAAACACACTGATTCTAGAGACTAACAGTCAACTAATTTAAGAAGTTTGTGTTTTGTTAAACTTTAAAACTTTAGGCCTAATATTAAAGCAAATTAGAAATGTCACACACATACCTTTTACATTTTTGTTGTCCTCTGTGCTGGGGCTCTCAGCAGAGCGTTCTTTTGCAGCTGTGCTGAGGATCTCATTCACTGTACAGCAAACACATGAAACAAATTAGGTTCTCTCAAAGTGGTGTCATATCCACTCAAAAATGTGCCAACATTAATTACTCCTTTGAGATGACCTTCTCTCACTGTGGCAGAAGCTCATTCATAACAAAATAAAAGATAGTTTTAACTTTGATTTGGAAGTGTGACTAAAATGAAGTGGGATGTACCATCTACAGGGAAGAGTGGGGCGGGGCCAGACGTCTTCTGTGCTGGCAAGGAAACAGATGATGTGTCCAAATAAGGCGTGTCCTGAGAGCCTGATTTAGGAGAGCGAGTAGCTACAAGGACATGAGGAAGGAAAACTGAGGTTCAGTTTTCAGTACAAATTAACTTAAAACACTAAAGACCATTTGATATCAGCTTGAAAAGATGTGACTACAACCCCAGTACCTGTGGACTGACTGTGCGAGTTTGACGTGCGGAGTGTTCTGCTCGACTGCGGAGGTCTCTGGGCTTTGGGAGATGTTCTGGTGGAGACTGAGACACACAAAAACCTTACAACTTGAGCACCTCATATTATATGAACTACATGCGCAGCTGTAATGAAAACATTTGACACAGGTGTCCATATTTCTCTTACTTCCATTAACGGGCCTGCCAACATCGGACAGAGAGTGTGGAAGTGAGTGGGACTGAGAGACTGTATGTGCAACTGGGGGACTGGCTGGGGATGTTGCTGCAGAAATGGAGGCTGTGATGGGTGTTGAACCCGCAGGAGAGGCTGGGGTATAAGGACTCGCAGGACCAGACCCAGGGCCTGGGCTTGGACTTCCCTGGGGGTGATGAAGAGCATACGCACCACCTCGGTTTGATAGTGGGCTGCTTCTCTCTGAGGGGGAAACACCAGGTTGGGGCCCAGTAGCAGATGGGAGTGGGGGTCTGGGAGAAGAAGAGGAGGAGGATGGAGGTGTGGAGCGGTAACTGCCACTTAGGCGGTTGTGAGGTGGAGGCCCACCAGGACCTCTCTCTGCTCTCTCCCGATTCATCTCTCGTTGACGCTGGGGTAATGGAATGTACTTGCCCTCCCTGATATGAAATAAGTAAATAAATGAATAAACAAACAAACACACACATACAGGAAAAAGACATTAAACAGAATATATTTAAACACTTATCACATTTCTGTTGATTAATTAAATCAATACTTGAAAAAGTGGTACATCTTGCCTTTTTGTTTTGAATTATTCAACTCCATGCTGTGCCTGATATACAAAAGATACTTTCACTTTTCACGATTCCTTTTACATCAGTCGTCTTCAAACAGGTAGCATGAAAGTCAGAACATGCATGTTTTCATTACAATTATGACCTGCACCTTTTGATTTAAGTGATGAATACCTCCTTTCTAATTAAAAATGATTATGTGCGCTCACTGGGATCTTCATGGCACAAAGTCAGGGTTGGAACGACTAGCTGTCATAGTCTTCTCATTACCCAACTAGTCAGGCAATTCAGATTTTCCTTCCCAGTTAAACCAGAGTATACCCTTTCAGTGACTGTTTCACTGAGGACAGGCTCCAACACAGACAGACAAGTATGATGATGTAATGTTCCCCATATTCATAGTGAAAGGGCAGTTGACTTCTTCTCAGTTTTAAGATGAAATAATGTAACACCCACAGACAACATGAGAAATAAATAAAACAAACACTACATCCATCTCGTCCAACAAACCTTCATGCAGCTTCTCACCTGTTTCCGGCTCCAGGGCTGTCTCGGCCTCTCTCACGGGGGCTCTCACGGCCCCTCTCCCTATCATTACCGTCCCGCGCCACAGCACTGTACTTATCCTCTTCAGTCTTGCCTTCATCATTTTCCAGGTTAACACGGTGGCGATATTGGGGGCTAGACTCTATCTCACTGGCCAAGCGAGCGGCTCGTGCCTCCCTCTGCCGATACACCTCTGAAGTACCTCGCTCTAGTGGCACACTGGGCAGCAAGAGAGCAAAGTGACACAAAGAAACAAAATGTTAAAACACAATCTGTGTTCCACCTACTTAATAAAGATAAATGTGAAAACCAAAACATTTTTTCATGATGATGTATACAACCCCTGGCAATAATTATGGAATCACCGGCCTCGGAGGAGGTTCATTCAGTTGTTTAATTTTGTAGAAAAAAAAAGCAGATCACAGACATGACACAAAACTAATGTCATTTCAAATGGCAACTTCCTGGCTTTAAGAAACATTATAAGAAATCGGGAAAAATAATTGTGGCAGTCAGTAATGGTTACTTTTTTAGACCAAGCAGAGGGAAAAAAATATGGACTCACTCAATTCTGAGGAATAAATTATGGAATCACCCTGTAAATTTTCATCCCCAAAACTAACACCTGCATCAAATCAGATCTGCTCATTAGTCTGCATCTAAAAAGGAGTGATCACATCTTGGAGAGCTGTTGCACCAAGTGGACTGACATGAATCATGGCTCCAACACAAGAGATGTCAATTGAAACAAAGGAGAGGATTATCAAACTCTTAAAAGAGGGTAAATCACGCAATGTTGCAAAAGATGTTGGTTGTTCACAGTCAGCTGTGTCTAAACTCTGGACCAAATACAAACAACATGGGAAGGTTGTTAAAGGCAAACATACTGGTAGACCAAGGAAGACATCAAAGCGTCAAGACAGAAAACTTATAGCAATATGTCTCAAAAATCGAAAATGCACAACAAAACAAATGAGGAACGAATGGGAGGAAACTGGAGTCAATGTCTGTGACCGAACTGTAAGAAACCGCCTAAAGGAAATGGGATTTACATACAGAAAAGCTAAACGAAAGCCATCATTAACACCTGAACAGAAAAAAACAAGGTTACAATGGGCTAAGGAAAAGCAATCATGGACTGTGGATGACTGGATGATCATAGTCATATTCAGTCATGAATCTCGAATCAGCATTGGGCAAGGTGATGATGCTGGAACTTTTGTTTGGTGCCGTTCCAATGAGATTTATAAAGATGACTGCCTGAAGAGAACATGTAAATTTCCACAGTCATTGATGATATGGGGCTGCATGTCAGGTAAAGGCACTGGGGAGATGGCGGTAATTACATCATCAATAAATGCACAAGTTTACGTGATATTTTGGACACTTTTCTTATCCCATCAATTGAAAGGATGTTTGGGGATGATGAAATAATTTTTCAAGATGATAATGCATCTTGCCATAGAGCAAAAACTGTGAAAACATTCCTTGCAAAAAGACACATAGGGTCAATGTCATGGCCTGCTAATAGTCCGGATCTTAATCCAATTGAAAATCTTTGGTGGAAGTTGAAGAAAATGGTCCATGACAAGGCTCCAACCTGCAAAGCTGATCTGGCAACAGCAATCAGAGAAAGTTGGAGCCAGATTGATGAAGAGTACTGTTTGTCACTCATTAAGTCCATGCCTCAGAGACTGCAAGCTGTTATAAAAGCCAGAGGTGGTGCAACAAAATACTAGTAATGTGTTGGAGCGTTCTTTTGTTTTTCATGATTCCATAATTTTTTCCTCAGAATTGAGTGATTCCATATTTTTTTCCCTCTGCTTGGTCTAAAAAAGTAACCATTACTGACTGCCACAATTATTTTTCCTGATTTCTTATAGTGTTTCTTAAAGCCAGAAAGTTGCCATTTGAAATGACTTTAGTTTTGTGTCATGTCTGTGATCTGCTTTTTTTCTACAAAATTAAACAACTGAATGAACATCCTCCGAGGCCGGTGATTCCATAATTTTTGCCAGGGGTTGTAGTCATATGGCCATAACTGTAGAGACTAAAATGTGGGAATAATGTTCAAAAACAGCTTTATACATTTCTGTTTCCCTCCTCAGGGAGTCAACATCAAGATTCTCGGCTTTCACTTTCATGAATACATATTTAACCATTATGAAACCTGTTTACAAAGCAGATGACGGTATTAAACTTACACTCAGAGCCATTAGTCCATCAGCGATGAAGAGTCATATCAAATGAGTCTTACAAGTTTCACTTAATATAATGCAATCATATTGTAAGAAATATTTCTCAAAGGTTAAAGCTGCAGTGGGTCGTGGAATTTGCTGGAGTATATATATATATATATATATATATATATATATATATATATATATGTAAACTGAAATCTGCTAAATTTTGGTACTTTGTAACAAGATAAGGCATTGTTGCCAATTAAGAATAAGGGCCTGGTCATGTTTTGCGTTAACACAGACAAAAATGGAAAAATGAGGAACATCTTAAGAATGCATGCCTTGCTAGGTTGCATACAATGATGCTTAAACAAACAAACAAACAAATAAATAAATAAAAGGGATGCCTATCAGAGTGGTTGAAAATATGCCTGAATTGACAGAGTTGAAGGAGAAACTCCACAGAAGGTGGACTAAAGAGGAAAAAAGTGAATTACTGTGCTGAGTGACTGAGGTAAGAAATTAGAGCAGCTGATTCTGTTTTTGTTATTAACTTTGTCCTACATCACCATTTGCACTAAGGTACAGGTATTGCACTGGAGAATAAGGAAATAAAAAGGATGAACACACCAACTCATGCTGTTATACAGCTTAGTTTTAAACCAATCATGTGCCGCAAGCACCAGGTTAAACGCTACAGATTCCTATCCTAATTAAGATGAAATTATATTTTACACGTTTGTAGTATCTTTTACCAAATAGCAACTTACGTATACATGGAGAGGCTGGAATCATACGTTGATGTGACTCCATACTTCACTTCATTATAACGAAACATCTCATTGGCATCCCAGCCGTTGGACTATGGGGACAAAAATAAATAATTGTCAAATGCTTTAGATCAGTCCTATTTACAACTCCCAAATCACGAAAAAAGTTGAGACAGTATTTAGAAGGGGGATGCAGTTATTACATTTATAGTAACTTTATTTCTCTGCATGAACCAATGATATTTCACATTTTGTTGGGTCAACATAATTTAATATGTTAATAATCATCCATTCCTGCATTTGAGGCCTCCAACATATTCCAAAAAAGTTTGGTTATTAAAGAATTTACCACTTTGTAATGTTGCCATTCCTTGTCACAACACTTGAAGATGTGGAATTGAGCAAACCAAGCAGTGAAGCATTTCGGGTGTTATTTTATCTCAAACACGTCTTGCGGTCTGAAACACTATGGTGGTGGTGTTGCTGCAATTGTCATCTCAAAACTCTCCTCACATTTTCTAGTGAGGACAAGTCAGTACTGCAGATAGGCCAGCTCAGTATTCATATCCTCTTCTCTGCAGCCATGCCTTTGTTATGTATGCAGCATGTGGACATCCATGGAAAAGATATCTTGAAGGCACCATATGTTGCTCTAAAATTTCAATGTACGTGTAAAGTGTAAATGCTGCTGTCACAAAAGTGTAAATTACCTTTGCCAAGGACACTGACATAATACCAAGACAGAACCTAACTTTAAGACTTGTTGCTAACAACAGTCTGGATGGTTCTTTTCATCCTTTCTCCGGAGCACACAGTGTCTATTTCTTCCAAAAAGGAAAAAGACCAGGAATACTGATTCATCTGCATGTCTTTTTCCTGGTTCTCTCCCTCAGCCCCAACCAGTCCCAGCAGAAGACTGCCCCTCCCTGAGCCTGGTTCTGCTGGAGGTTTCTTCCTGTTAAAAGGGAGTTTTTCCTTCCCACTGTAGCCAAGTGCTTGCTCACAGGGGGTCGTTTTGACCGTTGGGGTTTTACATAATTATTGTATGGCCTTGCCTTACAATATAAAGCGCCTTGGGGCAACTGTTTGTTGTGATTTGGCGCTATATAAAAAAAATTGATTGATTGATTGATCTGCACACAATACATCTTTCCACTGTGTGATGGCCCAACCCAGATACTTCCAAGCTCAGCAAAGTCAATGCTGCTTCTGGACAAGGTTAACATAAGGACTGAGATTTTTTGTTGTTGTTGTTTTTGCACACTAAAAGTTTTATGCTGCATTTGTTAATGCAACTCTACACTGTACTGCTTGACAAATGTTTCCCAAAGAAACCCCTTGCCCATGTGGTTGCATCAGCTATTAATGAATGGCGAATCTTGATGTAGTGTCTTCTGAAGGATTGAGATCACAGGTATTCAGCTTAGGCTTGCCCTTGCCCATTTTGCACTGAAATTCCTCCAGATTCCTCAAATTGCTTAATGACATTTTGCATTGTAGATGGGAAACTGTGCAAATTCCTTCCATTCTTTCTATGAGGAACATCATTTTAAAACATTTTAATAATTTTCTCAAGCCTTTGGTGACAAACCGGAGATCATCTGCCCACATTTGCTCCTCAAAGACGGTTTTGATACCATCCTAGCCTTTTCTGGAACATGTTGCAGGCCTGACATGCAGGAATGGATGCATGTTAAATGAAATGAAGTTGACCACACAAAAACATGAACTATCTTTGGTTCATACGTTCAGCAATAAAATAGAAGTCAAAGATGAATGTAAGAATCTCTGTTTATTTTCTTTATTTATATGCATGTGTAATTTCCATATCGTCTGAACTTTTTCTGACTTCAGGTTGTATTTTGACATTTTTGTTTCATGGCGAATGGGCAGCAGAGAAGGTTCATAAAATAGACATCAGAGATTAGACTATTAAACAGGTTCAGTGAGTTAAAAGTCCCCAGTAAACCATGTGTCACAGCAAAGGAGGAAATTCCACTGGCATATATCCACACAACTGATCCCAATCGATTACTGTATGCTGAATATATACTCAACAAAAATATGAACGCAACACTTTTGGTTTTGCTCCCATTTTGTATGAGATGAACTCAAAGATCTAAAACTTTTTCCACATACACAATATCACCATTTCCCTCAAATACTGTTCACAAACCAGTCGAAATCTGATAGTGAGCACTTCTCCTTTGCTGAGATAATCCATCCCACCTCACAGGTGTGCCATATCAAGATGCTGATTAGACACCATGATTAGTGCACAGGTGTGCCTTAGACTGCCCACAATAAAAGGCCACTCTGAAAGGTGCAGTTTTGTTTTATTGGGGGGGATACCAGTCAGTATCTGGTGTGACCACCATTTGCCTCATGCAGTGCAACACATCTCCTTCGCATCATCCATGAAGAGAACACCTCTCCAACGTGCCAAATGCCAGCGAATGTGAGCATTTGCCCACTCAAGTCGGTTACGACAACGAACTGGAGCCAGGTCGAGACCCCGATGAGGACGACGAGCATGCAGATGAGCTTCCCTGAGACGGTTTCTGACAGTTTGTGCAGAAATCCTTTGGTTATGCAAACCGACTGTTCCAGCAGCTGTCTGAGTGGCTGGTCTCAGACGATCTTGGAGTTGAACATGCTGGATGTGGAGGTCCTGGGCTGGTGTGGTTACACGTGGTCTGCGGTTGTGAGGCTGGTTGGATGTACAGCCAAATTCTCTGAAATGCCTTTGGAGACGGCTTATGGTAGAGACATGAACATTCAATACACGAGCAACAGCTCTGGTTGACATTCCTGCTGTCAGCATGCCAATTGCACGCTCCCTCAAATCTTGCGACATCTGTAGCATTGTGCTGTGTGATAAAACTGCACCTTTCAGAGTGGCCTTTTATTGTGGGCAGTCTAAGGCACACCTGTGCACTGATCATGGTGTCTAATCAGCATCTTGATTTGGCACACCTGTGAGGTGGATGGATTATCTCAGCAAAGGAGAAGTGCTCACTATCACAGATTTAGACTGGTTTGTGAACAATATTTGAGGGAAATGGTGATATTGTGTATGTGGAAAAAGTTTTAGATCTTTGAGTTCATCACATACAAAATGGGAGCAAAACCAAAAGTGTTGCGTTTATATTTTTGTTGAGTGTAATATTCACTGAACAATCACAAGGGCAAAAAGAACAAGGATGTCAACCAAGGCTGCACCTACACTAACATGAATAGCTTGGAGGTTGTGAATATGACTGAAAGGTAAAACAGTACTGGCATGACTTGCATACTGTCAGCTATGAACTTCATTCAGAGTGAAAGCACAATAGCATCTGTTAGAAAATTCAAGGCTCACCGTGTCATTGTCCAGATCAAAACCTTCTCCATTGCTGTCTCCTCCCTCCCATCTTTGCAACACCTTCTCTTTGTGCTCTCCATTGACACGACTGGAGCTAATAGCTGAGTCTGTGAAAGTGTCTAAATTCAGAAAAATGGTCAGATTTCAATTCAATTTAATTTTCAATGCACCTCAAACAAAGAGGAAAAAACAGAATCAGGCATCAGAAAAACAACAAATACAGTATAATTTATCAGCATTAAGCAACAAAAACAGAAGAAATACTAAGGTGATCGCCAGCCACTAGCCCCAAGCTTCACTAAAAGACCCAGAATTTAGATAAAGTTGAGGCCGCAGCCCGTTCCCCTTACTAATAAATGAATTTAAAAGGGTAAAAAGCATAGTAATATACTATACCAGTATGCTAGCCATAGGAAAGGGAGAACAAGTGCGTCTTAAGTCTGGACTTGAAAGTCTCTACAGAATCTGACTGTTTTATTGATGCAGGGAGATCATTCCACAGAAAAGGGGCACGATAAGAGAAAGCTCTGTGACCCACAGACTTTTTATTCACCGTAGGGACACAAAGTAGTCCTGGGCGCCTTGCGTGGCAGCATCCTGACATTGGTGTGTGAGGGTGAATGTGAGGCATTATAGTAAAGCACTTTGAGCATCTGATGCAGATGGAAAAGCACTATATAAATGCAGTCCATTTACCATTTTACCCTGAGAACGCAGAGCCCGGGCCGGTACGTAGGGTTTAATTAGGTTAGCTAAGTAGGGAGGTGCTAGTCCGTGAATAATTTTATAAGTTAGTAAGAAAACCTTAAAATCTGATCTCACTGAGACAGGAAGCCAGGGAAGAGATGCCAAAATGGGTGTAATGTGGCCAAATTTTCTGCTTCCTGTCTAAAGCCTGGCAGCAGCATCCAATTGGATCCCCCTAATGCTGGACTGCGGTAAACCAGAAAATAGAAAACTACAGTAGTCCAATCTCGAAGCAACAAATGCATGAATCAGGGTCTCAACATCAGCCATAGACAGGATGGGACGAATCTTCGCTATATTTCGCAGGTGGAAGAAAGCAGTCCTCGCAATATCTCTAATGTGGAGGTCAAAGGACAACGTAGGATCAAAAATTACCCCAAGGTTCCTCACTTTGTCACTGTGATATATGACACACGAGCCTAGGCTAAGCGTTAGCTGGTCAAATTGATGCAGATGTCTCAATGGACCAGGAACCATCATTTCAGTCTGATCAGAGTTTAAAAGTAGGAAGTTGCTAGACGTCCAGCTTTTCACTGATGCACGGCAATCTTCTAAGGATTTTATGTGGATGAGATTACCAGCAGTTATCAGCATGTATAACTGAGTTTCAACAGCACAGCAATGAAAGGTAATCCCGAAAACGATCAGATAAGACCAAATATCCCCTGTGATAAGATATGCCTGTAACCTACCTTTAGTTGTCTTTGTGAATTTTAAATTACCTTTAAACCATCTTTTTAATGCACCATGTAGTAAGGGCTAGACATGAACAGATTTTGTGCACTGAGGAAAGATAGTATCTGTTCAAATCTGCTGGCCTGCCTGCCAGATTCCACTGACAAGCCTTCAAAAAAGTGGCAAATCTTCACTACTTATTGTTTTGATATTTAGAATGTTGTATATTATGTGGTTGCAACTTTGTAAGTTATTTGTTCCTTTGCAACCATTTTCACAAAGGGCTTTCCATACAGAGATGCTAGCTGGATGTTAACATGGCTCCAACTGTGCCATGCAAACACCTACTTTGGTTGGAAAACAAATGACTGAATTCTTAGTCCACAGAAGACTGTACATGCTGCAGGAAAGTGAAGCAGTAAGAATGGGAAGTCACAGACATGGAGGTTTTTAACCGCCACAACTCAGGCTGCATCATTAAACTTGTATAATCCCTCATGTTCTTTGCTAGCCCACAGAAATATGAATTTTGTCAACAAGCTGCTTACAGATAAATTGAATAGAAGTGGCAACAGTATGGTGCAAAATCGCTTGTCGACTTCACCTAGCAGGTGAACATTTTTACCTCTGGTAGCGTAGTTTAGGTCAACGTCTCTGCAGATCATTGTGACTAAGTCTGAGGGGCTGAAGATCATGGTGTCAGTGATGTCTTCCCGTCGTGGTGGAGCTGACGATGAACTGTCCTCCTCGTTACGTTTATGTACAGCATCCACAGCTAACTCGCACTAAGAATAAAGAATTAGGAAGGCAGCAGAAATCTGAGAACTGTATGAACTCACTGACCAAGCACTCAACAAGCAAATATAAAGACCATATTTTCCTTGACTGGGGTTTACCTTTAAAATTATTTGGCAGTGGTTATAAAAGTGCAGTGAAAACCTGCTATGCACTCAACATGTCTTTCTTACCCGTGAACTGAGAGTCTTGAATATGCCCTCAAATACACTGCCATTCTTCACTCTTATGTCACAGGTGGAACCCTAAGGGACAAGAGCATTTTTTAAAGATCTTACTTGCTTAGAAAGGCCCCTTTAAAAAAAAAAAAAAAAGCCTGACACCACAGACAATTTGCAGAATTATTGTGTTCAACCTTGACTACTACTTCTTCCTCACCAGGTGGACAAACCTTTAACAACATATTAGCAATGTGTATAGTATACCAAGGGATGGATGACCCTTGTTGCTACAAACATATGCAACAATTCTGATGCCAGTGCTTACAGGTCATGTGTAAGTTATACATGTAACCTACTAGTTACTGCAAGCACAGACTGTCTGGTACAGCGAAAATTACATTTGAATGAATTTTAGTATGAAAGCACATGGTGCTCTTGCAAATAATTAAGCCTTTGAATTAATCAGGACCAAATAATCCTAGTGTGACAAGGACACTGATAACGAGCACAATGACTCACCACCACAGCTGTAAGGAAATGAAGCATTCTGGCATTGTTGTACACACCCTCAAAAACCTACAGACGGGGGGGGAAAAGACATGGAGCATCACTCATTACAATCTGTCCCAAAGGAATTAAGCAAAACCACCACACTAATATTTATAACCTTGTTTGATGGCACTTTAAGGGCTGGAAAAATCTATGATACAGAAGGACATGGATTACAAGAAATGTCTAACACTACTACTTTAAACAGGAGAACAACATATGACACTGTGCTGAGTGTGTACTTATTTTTTGATCCGTTGTACAAAAAAAAAAAAAAAAGGAAACGGAATGAAAAAAATGGAGAGTTCAGTGTTTCCCCTACACAGGCCCACCAGGTCGACAAGAACCCCTGCCAGGCCAGAAATATATATTTAATAACACTAAAGCCACCCACAGACAAAATAATGTCCAGTATACATTAATTAATCATTTCATCTCATCTGCAGGACTGATCAGCTTTGCAGCAAGGCTGTTCAAATGACAGTTCAGCATTTTACCCCCTGTGCCACTGCACACGTCAAAAGAGGGGTTGTTTAAAATAAATAAATAGTGATACTCTGATACTAAAATTAGTAGTGGATTAAATACTCATTTGCAACAGTGCTACCTTCACACCCTCCAGTTAATAGACACATGCACATTCATAAACACCCCCACTCCCCCCAATAACAGTCTGACTGCTCTCCTGGTTCAAAGAGGCTAAAAATCCAGGGCTTAGCAGCACCATAAGATCTCTCTATGCTGTAGAGTGTAGTCAGAAACAGCCAGATGCAACAAAAACAGAAAGCTGGGCATAGGAAAAAAGAAAATGACAATACATGTGGCACTGACTCAGAAATATTTAGCCCATTTGTATGACATACCAATCTATATCATAATGATTTTTGGTCCATATCGCCCAGCCCAAATTTCACCCCAGGAAGATCTGATTTATTCACCTGGGGCCTCATTTATAAAACTGTGCGTAAAAAGGGTTCTAAATTCTGTTGTAATAATTAAACTTAGAATGTATGTAAGTACAAAAAAATCTGTATTTATCAAGCATGTGGACACCGGTCGTACGCACACTTGTAAGTAATCAATGATGATAAATCCCACCTGTTCTTAAGTGCCATGCTCGTGCATGGTTAGGGTCATTTGCATTCAGAAACACCTCCAATTGACCATATATGGCAGTGACACTCCCTTTAAAAAAATGTGAATGGATTTTCTTTTCCCCTCACCGAAATCATGGCAAAGAGGAAGAGGAATTTCACCGACACGGAGATTGATGAACTTGTGGGAGATGTTGAAACAAACGTAATTCTGTAATTCAAAAGTAATTCTGTTTAGAACACTTAATGCAGGTGTGACCAACAAAAGAAAAAATGCTATGTGGGAGAAAGTAGCAGGTGCTGTGAATTCCGTTGGGTCAGAGGAAAGATCACTCCCAGAAATAAAAAAAGAAATGGTTTGACATTAAAATCAGAGCCATAAAATGCATCACAGCCCACAGACAGGAAATATCCTGCAACTGGAGGAGGACAAGCAACAACTCAGCTGTCACCCATGGACATCTGTATTGCCAGCATCATCGGAGACACAGCACTATGTGGCACTGTTCCTGATGGAGACACAGACGCTCTCCTATCACAACCAGCTGTACCATCTACCAGTCACACTGGAGGTAAAATAAAACGCTGGGCTAAGGTGGTTCATAAACATTTATTTAGACAGTTTAATTCATGAATTTTAATGAGAATAAACATGACAATAATGTGATGATTCTTCAATAACTCAGAAACTGAAACCAGTCCCGCCTGCCCTCAGGAGTCGGAGGTGGTGGAGCAGCTGGAGGAACAGGAGCAGCCGGGGCCATCCAAAACCCAGTCAGTGCGTCCTGGGGGGGCGAGGGTGCTGACGGGGGCAGTGTTACAAAATCAACAAGACACAATCAATTCCATAAATGCGATAAAGGATCAGCTGACAAACATCTCAAATACATTACTGCAAATAAACGAGTCACTGAAACAGATTGCTGCGTGTGCATTGCAAATGTTAAATAAATAAGCAATAAATAAACCTTAAAATGTTGAATGATGTTGATTATTTTTCCATGCATGCTTTCAATCTTGAATTTTTCACTTTTCAAAGATCGATTAACAGGCAGACTTACCTAAAATCTCTGTATGATCCTCTCTCTTGTTTGACTGGCAGCGGCATTAGGGGGTGGGAAAGGCTCTGCATTGGGCATGGGCTCGTCTGCTCTGGGGGGTTCCTGTAGAGGGACGCCTTGTCTGATGGCTAAGTTGTGAAGCACACAGCAAGCCAAGATGAAGTGGCAGACTTTTTGAGGCGTATACTGAAGTGTCCCCCCCGCGCTGGACAGGCACAGCCATCGGCCTTTAAGCAGGCCTATTGTGCGTTCAACAACCGTTCTTGATGGCGCATGGGCACAGTTGTAGTGCTGCTCCTGTGGGGTCCTCAGGTTGGCTACGAGGGTCATCAGCTACGGCATTAGTGGATATCACCGATCACCTATAGAGATGTTTTAATAAACCATATGAAGCCCAGAAAATAATTTCAAAATGCCTTAACACTCACCAATAAGCCAGCCATCCTCAACAGCTCCTGCTTGGAGCTGCACACCGACAGAGCTGTTCTGCAAAATGAATGAGTCGTGTGTTCCTCCAGGCCACCGGGCAACAACATTTAACAGAGACATAGTTGAATCGCAGATTATTTGTGCATTGATTGAATGAAACCTTTTCCTGTTCACGTAACTGAATTCATTGTGTGAGGGTGCTTTTATTGCCATGTGGGTGCAATCTATGGCTCCAATTATGTTTGGGAATCCGGCGATGGCGTGAAATCCTCGTTTAATTTCAGCTTGTTGGTGATGTCTGTAAATTGGGGCCAGAGAAATTATTGCATCCAACACTGCCAGCATGAATCTGCTTAGTGTTGGCTGCGAAATGCCGCATATGTCTCCAATCTGTCGCTGAAATGTTCCAGTGGCCAGAGATCCCAGGGTGGACAGGAGCTGGATGTGCACTGGGATGGCTTTGGTGCGTTTTGTCTCTCGCTCCAACATCGGTTGTAAATCACGGCATAAATCCATCAATATGTTTTTGGGGAAGCGGTACCTGCTGAGAAGCCACTCTGTGCTCTCATAGAACAGATCAGCATGCTCTTTGAAAATGCGTTCCCTGCACAGCGTACGGTTCTCCAAATCCTCCAATAGAGCGAAATAAGCCATGCCACTTGTATTTCAGATTTTGTTTTTAGGTTGTCCTGTCACAGCTGTCTTTTATAGCTTGTCACATCAATCATTCAAAATGTCTGCTAAATGACTAATTGAGAATTTTGATTAATTAGAGGAAACAAGGAACATGTGTGAAGCTTGTGATTGCTGAACACCGTGACTTCTTTAATGGGTTCTATTTGTAGTTTCACTGTTCTAACACTAGATTTTGTGTGTACGCATGGTCAGAGCTGTGCTTAAATTTCCACAGGTTCCTAACCATGAGTACAAGTTGATAAATTCCATAGCTTGCATGGGAATGTTCTTATGCACTAATTATGGACACCTCTGTGTGTACGCATGGTTGATAAATGAGGCCCCTGGAAGGCTCACGGTCACTTTTTTTTTTAAATCCTTGCCGTGAAGCAAAGAGTCTAGTGTGTGTATAATGTGGTGTGATGGCCATGTTCAGCAGCTAAAGTGAAAGCTACAGTCCTCATGCGACAATACAGTTCAGACTGTTTCAAATATTTAAACCATTCAAACACACTAAATATTAAAGTCTTAAGTTTACCTATTACATCATTTCAGTCGGATTTATCATCAGAGCCAGAGGCTTTGCGGACTGTCCTCTTGTAACACAAGTCATGTCAAAGTCATGCTCAAATCAAAAGACATCAATGGCCATATCTCAGGAACTAGAAGAGATAGTCTTCTGCATAGAGTTTTCGTGTCCTGGGGCTAACATATGTATCAGACATCTGATGTCAATGATGCCACATTGTGACATTATAAAAAGCTGAAAAACTAGCTGCCAGCTGCAAGGCACTGCATTCATTTTTACGCCTCCTTGTAGGCAAGCTACAAATTACCTCTGAAACAGATCAAGAACCATACATGGGAGTGCCCCAATGCATTATGCCTCTGTGTACGTGTATGCATGCGTGCATGTGTACGGCTTCGATCATGGAGAAACTGGGGAGAGCTGACATTTGCCGTTTGGTATAGTTATGCATTTTGGGTCAAGGATGAATGCGGCCAAAACGGAATGTTTATAAGACTAATCTTTTTGGAGAAACTACCGATATTAGCTAACAACAGTGAATAATGGACATCAATAATTAAATTCTGTACTCACACGCCGTTCCAGCAGGGGCTGGTAAGTCATCTATATATTAAAAGCAAAGTGGCCTCTGTGTATGTGTATGCATGCGTGCGTAAGAGTACATTCGAACACGCAGAAACTGGAGAGACCTAACATTTGCCGTTTGGTATGCTTATGTATTTTGGGTCAAGGATGAACGCCGCCAAAATGGAGCGTTGATAGGATTAATATTTTGCAGAAATTACTAGGGTTGGGTATCAAGAACCAGTTCTTTTTGGGTATCTTTAAGAAATGATTCAATCCACCGTTATCAAAAGTCTTTTTGCTTAACGATTATCCCTTATCAGTCCTTCAGAGCAGCTGTTGTTTTTGGGGGTGTTTGTCGGGAAAATGATCATTGATCAATGATCATGAAATGAGAATAGTCCTCCATTCTGTTGGCACACCTCCAAACACTGCGCGGCTCTCTGCTGAAACAGAGTCCGGTCGGAATGAATAACTTCAAAGCAAATCGCCGCTTTAAATAAAATGGCACCTCTTTCCAAACACTGTAATACAGACAATAAACTACACTCAACTAAAATGTTTTCATCCCAAAATGAGACATCTTGCGTTCTTTCTGAATTACATCCTGATGTGCAGCGCAGCCGACTGCAAGAGCTCAGCTCAGACGTATGGAAAGACATTCATGCCAATAATATGTGAAAGGAAAAGCTTTCGACAAAAACTACAGATTTTGCTTATTCCTATTTATGTCCAGAAATCAAGGATCCACCATGCAGAGTTTATGTCCAGAGTTTAAGGATCCGGTGACCAATTTCATATTTATTTACTTTAAGACTAAATAAAATGTTGTTGACATACAAACCCTGGCAAAAATTATGGAATCACCGGCCTCGGAGGATGTTCATTCAGTTGTTTAATTTTGTAGAAAAAAAAGCAGATCACAGACATGACACAAAACTAAAGTCATTTCAAATGGCAACTTTCTGGCTTTAAGAAACACTATAAGAAATCAAGAAAAAAATATTATGGCAGTCAGTAACAGTTACTTTTTTAGACCAAGCAGAGGAAAAAAATATGGAATCACTCAATTCTGAGGAAAAAATTATGGAATCACCCTGTAAATTTTCATCCTCAAAACTAACACCTGCATCAAATCACATCTGCTCGTTGACACTGACCCTGTGCCATGACATTGACCCTACGTGTCTTCTTGCAAGGAATGTTTTCGCAGTTTTTCCTCTATGGCAAGATGCATTATCATCTTGAAAAATGATATCATCCCCAAACATCCTTTCAATTGTCCAAAATATCAACGTAAACTTGTGCATTTATTGATGATGTAATGACAGCCATCTCCCCAGTGCCTTTACCTGACATGCAACCCCATATCATCAATGACTGTGGAAATTTACATGTTCTCTTCAGGCAGTCATCTTTATAAATCTCATTGGAACGGCACCAAACAAAAGTTCCAGCATCATCACCTTGCCCAATGTAGATTCGAGATTCATCACTGAATATGACTTTCATCCAGTCATCCACAGTCCACGATTGCTTTTCCTTAGCCCATTGTAACCTTGTTTTTTTTTCTGTTTAGGTGTTAATGATGCCTTTCGTTTAGCTTTTCTGTATGTAAATCCCATTTCCATTAGGCGGTTTCTTACAGTTCGGTCACAGACGTTGACTCCAGTTTCCTCCCATTCGTTCCTCATTTGTTTTGTTGTGCAGTTTTCGATTTTTGAGACATATTGCTTTAAGTTTTCTGTCTTGACGCTTTGATGTCTTCCTTGGTCTACCAGTATGTTTGCCTTTAACAACCTTCTCATGTTGTTTGTATTTGGTCCAGAGTTTAGACACAGCTGACTGTGAACAACCAACATCTTTTGCAGCATTGCATGATGATTTACTCTCTTTTAAGAGTTTGATAATCCTCTCCTTTGTTTCAATTGACATATCTCGTGTTGGAGCCATGATTCATGTCAGTCCACTTGGTGCAACAGCTCTCCAAGGCGTGTTCACTCCTTTTTAGATGCAGACTAACGAGCAGATCTGATTTGATGCAGGTGTTAGTTTTGGGGATGAAAATTTACAGGGTGATTTCATAATTTTTTTCCTCAGAATTGAGTGATTCCATTTTTTTTCCTCTGCTTGGTCTAAAAAAGTAACCATTACTGACTGCCACAATCTTTTTTCTTGATTTCTTATAGTGTTTCTTAAAGCCAGAAAGTTGCCATTTGAAATGATTTTAGTTTGTGTCATGTCTGTGATCTGCTTTTTTTCTACAAAATTAAACAACTGAATGAACATCCTCCGAGGCCGGTGATTCCATAATTTTTGCCAGGGGTTGTAGAATACATGTAAAGCCTACTTTTAGTACACAGAAAATTCACAAGAGGTATCAATAAGGGAATCGATAAGGAATCGGATCGACAATTGTAATCGATAAAATCTTATCAATACCCATCCCCAGAAATTACATAACAACAGTGAACAATGGACATTGATCATTACATTCTGGACTCACGCGCCATTCTAAAATATACGATTATATAAAATCTGCATAATTTATTACCACCCTTGAAAAATGTCAGCTACCTACTTGATAAACACTACCCAATCTAGAACCCGTGGATCCCCTCGAGCAACACACTAGTTATATATATATATATATAAAATTTGAATAGGCCCAAATTTTACATATACAATATCAGATTTGGTGTGTAAACACTACATGAAAAGATCATATGATTATCACATGCAAGCAAAGCAGTATGACTATAGCTGGGAATGTGAACACAACCAAAGTCTGAAGTCCACAATCATGGCTACTTAACTGAGCCACCAATACGCTGTAGTTCAGTCCAAGTTTTTAATTTTAAGGTCACAATTCATATTAATGTAGACTAAGACAACAAGCCCAATCAACATATGTCAAAATTACAAGTTGTAAAATGTGTTACCTATATCAACATAAGATTAAAAGAATGACAAATACAACTGAATTTTAGATAAGATGCTGAAATGTGATGTTTTACACAGGTTTGGTGTATTTACATTAGGGTTGGGCAGTGCGACAATTCCATGGTCCATCGCTGAAGGCTGAGACATCATGATGTAAAGCTACCATCGTGATGTCATGCTCCCCACCCTTTTGCGCGCGCGCACACACACAAACATTCATTGTCCTTGCTATAACATAAATATGTATTTATTTCTTTGCTATGGACATGTACTTTAAGGTGTTTTAGCCAAAGAGTGCATAAATGAAGGATGAGGGTGAGTCTTTAGTTTCAACTGCTTCTTTGAGTGAAGTGGCTGAGATGCATTGCGACTTTGCAAAACTCTCAGAGAGCCACAGTGTGGTGTAATTCTGCTGCTCGCTTTAGTTGGATAGTATCTCTCCAGCTACAGACCGATCAGCAGAAACAGAATAACATGGATCCATTGTTAAAATAAAATTGGAGGCAGTACCACAAACTGCAACACGTAAATGTAACAACCTAACTATTATCACAATATAAATAATATCTATGAATTCATCAATCAAAATGACCGCATTCTCATTGGAATCCCTCATATAAATGTAGCCATTCTACTTTGGCATATTGCTAATTGTGTCATCATGTTGCTTAATAGTTCTAGATTGCCATACTCACAGGTGGTGACTGGAATGGTGGCTTTGCAGAAGTTCGATTCCTGAAAGAGAAGACATACAGTTAGAACAGGTTAACCTGTTTACAGGAAAAAGTTCCAATTTAATCTTAATGTAATAAGAGTAATTTTGAGAGTATCAACTGCTCCCATTCATATGTTTTATTTAGTGGCACCTTCCATCACTTAAAAGTAATAATAATAATACTACAACAGCCAACACTAACACATAAATGAGCAAAACAGCATAGCTCAACAATGAGTTAAATCACTATTATAAGGGAATACGTATCACTTTGAGTAATGACATATGTATATGCCAATACGCCATATTTTTGCAGTACTGCTGTAGTTTAAGTTTCATCAAATGTAAGTATTTTGTTCAATACTGGAACATACTTGCTGCTTAGGAGCAAGCAACTCTGTACATTATTCTTGAGCTGAACAAAAAGCAGAATAGACTGATCAAAGTGGAGTAAAGTGAAGCTAAAAACAGGCAACACACACCAACAACTCTTTAATGCATTTCTTTGCATCACTGTGACAACAGTAATCCACCAGAGAATAAATACTCGTATTTGAGCCTCTCACTACTGTAACTCTGACTTGAAGAAGGTTTTCTGGATAAAGAGCAAAACGTTTAAGGACCAAAACAATTTAGTGAACCTGGCTCAACTACTGGAATACCATGACCTGGATGACTGATACTGGCTTAGTGGTTAGCACTGATGCCTCACAGAAAGAAGGTTGTGGAATTGCTTCCTGGCCTTTCTGTGTGGAGATTGCATGTTCACCCTGCGTCTGTGTGGGTTTCCTCTCACAATCAAAAACATGCTTGGGGTCTACCCCTTTCTCTGGAGTTGGTCCCCGCGTGCCAGACTGTGGCTGCCCACTGCTCTAGTGCTTGGACTGTCTAATTGTAATTAGGATGGGTGAAATACAGAGGACAAATTTATACACACACACACAATGACAATAAATAAAAGGATATATTATTATTACTATCTGACTATATCCCCGAATTCCTGACTATGGGCTGAAAAGACACGAATGGGACATCCTCACATATGATTCATCTTATGGTTACGTAGACATGAGAAAGAAAGGAAGGTGACATTGCTAGTCACATGCACGATTGCAAAACAAAGACTTAGAGCTGCGTGATACCGTCGATACTAAATAACATGTTGTTGGCAATAAACTCTAAATGGAGTGCCGCATGTCTGCAGATTTTCCTTAAAGAACAAAAAAAGAGTTGTAAGATTTTTCACCCAACATGTTTTTGTTGTTGACAGGCCAGATAAACTTTAAATCGCAGGCTTGCCCTTATCGTTTTCACCAAAATATGAGCCCACCTCTGTGTCATTACTTCACACTGATTAGTTTAAAGTGCCGTCTATCTCAAATGAAGAACTCTCATTGGACACGACAGAGACGTTCCAGTGACACGCCCACTTAACGCAGAGCCCTTAACCGGTAGGCCTCGGAGTCACAAGCCAATCCACGTACTGTCCTGAGAGGGAAACCCAGTCTGCTTACCTCCCAGCCGGTGTCCTGCTCCCGCTGTTAATCCCGCTGACTGGTGAAGACATGCCGGCAGGGCCCGTAGTTCCGTTGGACGTTTTTCGTCCACCTGGGCCCGGTTGCTGCTGTTGTTTCAGCATTGCAAAGCAAAAGGCTGATAAACACTGATGTGAAGTTGCTTTGGAAGCGAACTATGTTTACTTGTTTAGCAATAACACTAGAATCCCAACCAGCGCGGAGCCGGTGTCACCTCAATAAACCCGGCTACTGATGCTAATGGTGCTAAATCAACACCAGCCACTTGTGGCCTAAAATGTCAAAGCGAGACACCTATTTAAATTAAATGCAATTTAGTTAATTTCCTAACCAACCACGTTACAGCCGCGGTGGTCCTATCTAAGTAGACGACTGCTAAAATGATGAGATCGACGTAAATATTTAGCTAGCGTTAGCAGAGGCAGGCTAAATTAGCATTAGCTTTGATCGTCAAGTTCACTTCGGGCGCTCTCCTTTTACTTTCTCCCCGTCGCTTCACCTTAACTCCGGCGCCGCTGACGCTGATGATAGCAAAATAAAGCCGTAGCGTTGCTGACAGTTACTTTAGTAATAGCTAATTTTTTTTCAGGTGTTTTTTTTTTTTTTTTTTTCAATGAAAACACTCAGCGGTCGGTCAACGCCACTTCTCGGTAGCTTCACTTGACTCGATCCGCGCGCGCGTCTCACTGCTGGAAACCTGCTGGAAGTGGGGGAGCGGGCGTGCGCGTGCGCCTTTGATCTGTCGATGTGGGGAGAAACACGCAAGTGGGTCGATAATCGATTTATCGGAGTTGAATCTCTAATAGAAGCGAGAAGTGATGATTTGTGCTGCACACGTGGCATCCACCATACGCCAACAAGAGCGTTATATTTTGTCAAAATTTGCATATATTGATCATTCTACCTTATATTCGTAGTATTGCGTCTACAACATTTGCTTTCAAAGGGTTGTCCTCGTTTTTATTTAATCAAATTCGTTAACAGAAGTATGACGACTGATTGAGCAATCCGTCTTGATCGCGCAAACAGGTTTGTCCTTGCGTATCTACGCGGTTTATTACGGTATTGCAAATGCAGTGACAACATGGCGGCTTCTGGACGGAATGCGTGTTTGTAATCTACATTTTCTTTCCTCTTGTCTTATATCTCAGCCTGTCCTGTCAGCGTGTTAACAAAATATACCCGTCGTCTTCTCAAAGAAATTGGTGAGTTCTGCTAGTTTTTTTAAGCTTTGTGACAATTTGAGCATTTTGAACTCTGATGCAAAAGTTCAGAAAGGATAGCAAGGAAGACCACTGCTTTAATAGGAAGAAACCTCTAGCAGACCAAACTTAGTGTGGTGGCAATGTGCTTTGGCCATTCTGTAAGACAGTTTTGAGTGTCATGCATGCGAGATTAGGTCAAAAGACATTAAAAAAAAAAGGTAGTGGATATTTTGCCGGATATGGCAAACACGCATCTAGCGCTATTTGACCGGATCTCCTCACTGATTGGCTAGTTCAAATGATGTCATTGCAGAGTTTATTTCAACATGGCGGTGCCTTCGGCAAAGGTGAACTGGACGATATTTCGCCGTGCACGGCCCCGGCAAAATGGTAGGTTGCGCTGTTTTGCTGGCCGTCTAAATGTATTCACGACGGATGGAACGGAACGGCCGCGGTCAGGCGGGAACTTAAAGGCGATTGGAGTTTAAGATCTCCTTATTTCACATTCATGATATTAGCTCGATATTGGTGATTTTCATTATTGAAAATTGGCATATTTTACCATTCACTATTTTCAGGGGTGGACTGATCGAAGGTTTTGCAGGCATGACACTGACAGAGGAAAAAAATAGGATAAACACACATGCCGGCATGGACTTCTGTATTTTCGTTTTTATTCTGTCTTGAATTTGCAGGTTTTGGAAATCACAAATCTAAGAGATTATTTCTGTTTACCATGGCATTTTGAATGTTTTATCATGTTAGCTACACAAAATGAGGCCACTTAAGGCCAAATAAAAAAAAATAAGTTATCATCCCCGCCCGACACAGAAAATTACCAAGCCTGCAAAAATTATTTCCATCGTGCCCGGAATTATTTCCACCGCGTGGCGAAAAGCACTGGTGGAAATAATTTCGGGCACGGCTATGCCACGTTTTTGAGCTGCTTTTAGCGATGGCACCCAAAACGGCATAGAATCCCTTGCCAGTTGGTGAATTTCTGTTCTGATTCAAACAACTTTATGGCACCCAAAACGGCATAGAATCTCTCCGACTTTATGGCACCCAAAACGGCATTAAAAGATGAAAAATTAGCACCAACACTCAATGCCGAAGGCACCGCCATATTGAAATAAACTCTTCAATGTCATTTGAACTAGCCAATCAATGAGGAGATCCGGTCAAACAGCGCTAGGTGCTTGTTTGCCGTATCCAGCAAAATATCCACTTCAATGTGCTTTGGCCATTCTGTAAGACAGTTTTGAGTGCCGTGAATGCTAGGTTAGGTCAAAGGACATAAAAAAAGGCTGCATGTTGCTTGGCTTATTGGATGGAAGTGGCGAATCCGAAGGCGAGAATTTGTCCATCCATGACTGGTCGCCCCATGAAAACACACTTGGGCTGTATTGCTTGTTGATTGAAATCAGCTGGTTTGGTTTTGTCTCTGACTTGCTACTAACAGCCAGCTGATAGGATAAGATTTATACACCAAGGTGACCTGAAATGTACCATTGTACCTACTTCCATCTACGCAACATTAATCGCCTCTGCCTCTCCCTTACTCCCCCTCCCCCCCCCACTGCTGCCATCCTTAGCCTTGTTACCTCCCGTCTGGATTATTGTAATTATCTTCTTTTCGGTCTCCCACACAAATCCCTCCATAAACTTCAACTGGTCCAGAATTCAGCTGCCCGTATCATAACTTGCACCCACTCGATTCAGCATATCACTCCCATCCTTCAACACCTCCACTGCCTTCCGGTTCAGTTTCATATTCAATTCAAAATCCTCCTGTTAACATTCAAGGCCTTACACAATCTCACTCCTCCATATCTATTCAACCTCCTCCATGTTCTCACTCCCTCCCGCTCCCTTAGATCCTCTTCCTCTGTTCACCTGTCTGTCCCCTCTGCCCATCTCACTACAGCGGGGAGCAGAGCGGCTCGATGCTCTGCTCCCCGTCTGTGGCATTCATTACCATCCCAAATCAGAATTGATTCATTTCCCCTTTTCAAGTCACAACTCAAAACATGTTTTTCTGCTTATTCCTCTTGATGCATATTGCTCTGTCTATTTTATTGATTTTACTGTTGTTTATTTTACTGGATTTTAAGTTTTACTGTTAAATGGAATGTTTATTATTATTGTTGTATTGACGACTCTGACCCCTTTGAAAAGCGGTCAAATTACATGTATTTGTACTGAGTTCGGCGATGTTTTCATCAGCCAAAAATGGCCACCAGAGGGTGCTGGGGTAAAAGCCGCATCAACCCATACAAGTGATTTTTCTTGAGGAAAATATCTTTGTGTCCTGCGATAGACTGGTGTCCTGGCCAGGGTGTACCCCTACCTTTCACCCTTTGACTGCTGCGATAGGCTCCAGCCCCCTCGCGAGATGTAATTGTAGTAAGTGGGTACAGAAAATGGATGTATGGTTGGAAAATATCTTTGCAGAATAAAGGTCCAAGTCTTTAGGGTCTTGGTGCAGCTTGGTGCTACCTGTCTTACTGTATGATTGTGAGACTTGGAAGCTAAGGTACTGCGTCTCTTTAGAGGATCCTTGGGTACTAATGGAATTACAGTGTGAGATCTTGACGGTGTATTAGAGATTAATTTCATTAGAAATGATGAGCGCTTACTTAGGGAGACTAAGATGAAGAGTATCACATTATTAGTGTCAGCTTTGGCATTTTGGCTATGTGGGACAGGTGATCCTGCACACAGGTTCCTGGTGAGGACCCCAGTTGCTGGAGAAGGCCGAGAAGAAGCCTACATTTCACAGGGCTACGACAGATAGATGGTTATTTTTCGATCTAACTTTCACAGATATGCATACTGGAAAGTCATGGTCTGTGAGTGCTTTCCAGTTGTACTCAAGAGGTTATAAGAGCACCCTCTGAAATCATAATTGCAACTCGTCAACTCGCTTGAACACCACAAGTTCACAATCCAAAATGTCTTCTCCAAGCACCAGCAATGAATGAAAGCTGTAGCTTTTACAGTTTTTATTACTTTTTGTGTTCAAGTTAATGTCATACATGCTGCCTTGTTTTAGTGATTTCTGTGGACATGTTGATTGCGTTTTTATACATAAAATACCATGTAATGTATTGTTTATCAGCTGGTGCCGCTAACATGATAGATGTTGCTAGCCACGGTGACTGACTAAACTGCGTTACAAAATGAGCAGTAAATTGAAACACTAACCTTTTATTCCCTCTGTCCTTGTTCATGAGGTCTCTTTGGTAGACCGCATATTTGTTTTGTAAGTCTTTATACACTGGAAGGGCAAGCACAACAAAGGCTTTCTTGGAGGTGTCCAACTTGCAGTGTTGTGTGGAACCTGGAAAACATTTAACTCGGGTGTAACATCATTCCCAGTCCTGCCTTCTAAGGCAACTGCAATGTGGTATATAACCATGACAAACCAGCGTATGAAGATCAGTTGCCTGCGACTGTTATGTAGCGTGCAATTTGGACTTGCACCATGTGATGTGTGCAAAAAATAACTGTACTATAACTTTAGTACAACCTTATTACCCCTGGAAAACTTACCTGCAATGTCATGGCATGTACCGAGTAACAGTGTTAGAGTTTATAAGTAAATGCAAGGAATTACCAAAGTGTGTCAAATTTCGCAGAGGAAAAAATACCAAAACAAAACCATGGCACAAAGACGGAATATCCCAGTTCGTCTCAGACACTCTCTAAGTATTTCTAAGGTATCGGTCAAGAATTAAGCCCATGGCCTTTCGAGATACATGTCCATGAAAGTGAGAATGGGGTTTAAGATGTTACTGGATGCAAACTTTTCCCAGTTTCTATGTCCTGATCACTGTCCGTTCCGTGAAGAACTATAGTATGTTCCTCCTGGGTGTTTGAAACACATTCCAGTACAGTCCAGTAATGCACCGATTAGCAGTCAGTCTTGTAACCATTTCATTCTCTCTTTGACAGGTGAGCATCTCACATGTTGTCGAGGAAGGTTCTGCCCCTGTCCAGTTCCTTGTTACTGATTTCCAGAAGGACCAGCTCCCTCGTTAGACTGAAGTATGATGTCATTGTGGTGGGAGGAGGACATGCAGGGACAGAAGCATCTGCAGCAGCAGCAAGAATGGGAGCCGAAACGCTTCTGGTCACACAGAAAATAAAGACAATTGGTAAGGGAATTAAAGGGGTACTCTTGACATTTTTTTTTTTTCCAGCTTGGTTTGGAGAGGTCTACTAAAGCTTTGGTTGTTACAAGGGGTAAGACTGGCATAGAGCTGTCAGAACAACCCCTTACCTTAAGAAGGTGCTTTTGGATAGATAGGCTGTCATCCAATCTGTCTATCGCAGATAAAATACTTTGTACAAGTGCTCTTGGCAACCTGTCCTTTAAGTCTAAAACCTTTCAGCCATTATGTTCCAAACAGAGGCCACTCTCCTCCTATCATGATTCTCTAGGTGCACTGTCCTGTAACCCATCTTTGGGAGGGATAGGTAAGGGCCACCTGGTGAAGGAAGTTGACGCTCTGGATGGGCTGTGTGGTCGAGCGGGTGACTGGGCTGGGATACATTTCTCCATCTTGAATCGGAGGAAAGGTCCTGCTGTTTGGGGGCCCAGAGCCCAACTGGACCGCCAGCTCTACCGTGAATTTATTCAGGTATACTATGTGAATGTTGAGTGTAACATATAGTTGTTTGTTAGAGAAAGACAATACGAAATGTAACCCTCCAAGAACTGAAATTTAGGGGGTGGGGATGGTATAGGAATCACCCTGTCCATCCTTCTGTCCGTGAGCCTTGAAAGCATAAATTCGCCGAAACATGTTGATCTATTTCAATGACACTTGACACAGCGGTAGCACATTAGCCCACTGCATTTACAGACAAACCTTTCAGGTGCCTTAATACAGAGATTGAACACTTATGTTGATTCGGGTATTTCAGCCTTGCGGGGGGGGGGGGTCATTTTGTGAGCTTGTCCAAATAGTTTAGTTTCTTTTGCTCCTCCCATTTTTTCCTAAAGGTTGGTATTGCAGGAATAATCAGAATAAAAACAGGTTTGTGTGGTAAATGACTCTTATTTATTCTGTCTACCTCAGTCGGAGCTGCTGTGCACGCCACGGCTCACAGTGCTTGAAGGTTCTGTGGAGGAGCTGCTGGTAACAGAACCAGACCCAGAGATGCATGGACACCACAGAATCACTGGGATTCGTTTGGGTAGGGAAGAAATGAAAAGCGCCATCCAGAGTTCTTAACAGTTCCTCTCTCACTGCAGGGTCTTACTCTTTGTCCATCTTAAAAAAAATATTATTGAATGAAGAAATGGACAAGATTTACTCACTATGTAATTGTATTAGCAACGTAGTTTTTAAGACTGGCGGCCTGTCAGGGGTGTAGCTCGCCCAGTGACCACTGGGATAGGCTTAGTATGCTACAGGAGATGGACAGTGAGGAAACACAGAGATGAGATGGTGACAGGAGCATGGTCAGATGACTTTGGGTACTACAGTTCATTGCTGTGTGTGAACAGTGTAGAAATCCTTCACAAAACTCAAGTGTGACTGTAAAAACATCTGCTGTTGCCATGCTGATCGTCTTCCAAATGACTCCTCAAGTACCTCTATACTTGATGCATGCAGCACAAAACTCCTTTTCCACAGGATATAATGAAATATTTACTGATACATGTATTCACACAACATTTGTATAACCTGAGGTAATTACTATATATCATTTTATACAAAGTAAAAGTACTGTATTTCCGGAGTATAATTCACATTGTTTTTTCGCCAAATGTATTTGGCAAAAAAATTACATTTTCAAACATTACAAAACAACATAAAAACACAGAAAAGGACGTGTAAGGTGCTAAGAAAATAGCCCACAGCAAGGCATTCATACACGGTATAACCTGCTTTAAACTGACTTTAAAATAAGAGGTTTTACCTTTATCATCTGATGGCTAATAATCCCATTAATCCATTTGATTGTGTTGGGTGAAGAGACTGCTGCTGTGGTCTGAAATGACGCATGCGCAGATGCAAAAGGAAAACTGATTTTTAGGGGCGGACCATTCAGTCTGTGACACCGGAACTCTGCTGGAGCTGCGGTGCATTCTGGGAAGCACAGGGGGATTGTGGGAAACATTAACGTACCGAATAGGGTCAATATCAACTCTTTCAGGCAGTGTTTCTAAATGTGTATGCACTGAGTTGTGAATTGTGGAAGTTTGAGGATGTTTTAACGAGAGTTACGAATGTAACTACGGTTCTATGAATTCCGGATGACCGCCAGAGGGCGGTGCTTTAGCACCTGGATAACTACATGTGCGCAGCACAGAGGTCGAGAATATATACGAACAAAGTCACACCATTGAATGTGACCTGGGTGACGTCACTGGTTGTCTTTATATACCAGACGCACCCAGCGCTCGCTTCTTTTCGGACTGAACTCGCAAGACTCTGAGTGACAAGCAACTCTGGCGGTCATCCGGAATTCATAGAACCGTAGTTACATTCGTAACTCTCGTTCTATTTCATTCCTCCTGACCGCCAGAGGGCGGTGCTTTAGCACCTGGATGACTTAATACCAACAAGGTCACGAAGAGTCACACTCACCTCGCATCAGCAGTGGGGAGTGGAGGCAGACAGCACCGCCAAAGTCACCGCAGGAGGAACGGCCACATTCAGTCTGTAATAGCGGGCGAAGGTACAGGACGAAGCCCACGTAGCAGCAGCACAAATATCACTCAAAGGGACACCTCTCAGTGCAGCCCAGGAGGTGGACACCCCTCTGGTGGAATGGCACGTAACCTTAGGAGGCTGAAGACCTCTGGACCTGTATACTTGTAAAATGGCATCCACGACCCAATGCGAGAGTCGCTGCTTTGAGACAGCACAGCCTCTTTTGTAATCACCGTAACACACAAACAGGGCATCCGTTTTCCGGATCCCGGCAGTCGCACTAATGTACTGCTTCAACATTCGGACAGGACACAGGGAACCTGAAACAGATAATCCTGGATCAGAATGCGGGACATACACAGCCAACGAAACTGGCTGGTTAACATGAAAAGTTGAAATTCTCTTGGGTAAAAAGGACGGATTAGGCCACAGCGTAACCCCAGATCCGTCAGAATTCCATCGCAAACAGTCCCCAGCAACTGATAAGGCATGGAGCTCTCCCACCCGCTTAGCCGAAGACAGTGCAAGTAGAAAGGCAGTCTTCACTGACACCCATTTAAGATCAGCACTTTCAACTGGTTCGAAAGGGGATAAGCTTAAACCTTCCAAGACTAGAGGAAGGTCCCATGAAGGTACGCGTGCAAACCTTGGAGGCCGCAAACGTAGAGCACCTTTCAAAAAATGACACACTAAGAGGTGTGAACCCACTGACCGGCCATCAACGTAGACGTGCCGGGCAGAGATTGCAGCAACATAAACCTTCAAGGTAGCAACAGAAAGTCCTTTCTCCAGCAGTTCCTGTAAATATTTGAGGAGAATAGGCACAGGGCAATGCTCCGGGTCTAACTTTTGTTTCTCACACCACCGCGCAAACAGCTTCCATCTGTTGTCATACAAAGCCCTGGTAGAAGCAGCACGTGAATTAAGGATAGTCTGAACAACAGCCTGGTCACAAGAACTTAACAAGGAGTCTGGCCCCTCAACGGCCACACATACAGTTGAAGGCGTTCTGGGTGAGGGTGCCAAATCCTCCCCTGTAGCTGTGACAACAAATCCTTCCTCTCCGGGAGAGCCCAAGGTTCTCCCTCGAGGAGTTTGTAAATCATGGGAAACCAAATCCTCCCAGGCCAGAATGGAGCAACCAGCAGCACCCTGTGGCTGCTCTGATCTATCCTGTGCAGTGTCAACATCAGCAGCGGGAGAGGAGGGAAGGCATAAAGGAGGCAATCCGGCCACGGGTGAGCCAATGCATCCTGCCCCAGTGGGCTGTCTGGTTCCAAGAGGGAGTACCATCGTGGGCAATGTGTCGAGGTGCTTGAAGCGAAAAGGTCCACTTCCGCTGCACCATATTTCTGCCAGATCATTTGGACCACAATCGGGGTTTCTGTCTGGAGAGTAAATCCGCTGCGCTGTTCTGTACACTGGGCAGATGAACTGCTCTGACACTCTGAAGGCGAGGCAATGCCCATAAGAGAAGCTTCCGAGTTTCTGCCAATGAGTGATTGGACCTGGTGCCCCCCTGATGGTTTATGTGATAGACTGTTGACGTGTTGTCCGACCGGACAAGAACATGTCTTCCTCTCAAGGCTGGGAGGAAATGCTTGAGAGCCAGTCACACAGCGCGAAGCTCCAGCACGTTTATGTGTTGGAGTCTCTCCTGGGGACTCCAGACACCCCTCACCATCCTGTGATTCCACACGGCCCCCCAACCTTTGAGTGATGCATCTGTAACAACCACCTCTCGGTGAGAAGGAACAGAGCCTAGAGGGACACCCTTGCAGATGAAGTCCACGTTCCCCCAGGGTTTGAGGTGCAGAAGGCACTGGTTGGAGAGTCGTACAAGCCTGTGCTGATGCAACTTCGAGTTGAGGCCTAGGTTGTTGATCCAAATCTGTAGGGGATGTAAGAACAGAAGTCCCAAAGGTACCACTAGCGACATTGCAGTCAATTTGCCCATCAACCAGAGCAGCAAACCAAAAGGCAGCGTCACAGCCCGTTGAATGTGTGAGACGAGACGAATTACATCATCCACTCTCTGCAGGGATGGCGATGCAGTCATAGTCAGGGAGTTGATGGCAATGCCGATGAAGGTCGTTTGTTGACTGGGAACAAGAGAACTCTTTGCAAAGTTCACTGTGAGTCCTAAATGAGACACATGGTTCAGTAGAAGAGCTGTGTCGTTGTGCGCCTGCTCCTGAGTCGGAGCGCAGACAAGCCAATCATCTAAGTAGGGTAGGATTCTTAATCCAAGAGCTTGCAGTGGGGCTAGTGCTGCAGCCATACATCTGGTAAATGTACGAGGGGCAAGAGAGAGGCCGAAAGGAAGCACCCTGAACTGGTATGCCTGACCTTCGAAAGCAAAGCGGAGAAACTGCCTGTGATGAGGCGCCACTGGCACATGGAAATAGGCATCTTTTAAGTCGACACTTGTGAACCAGTCTCCTGGTGTGATAGTTTGAAGGACGTCTACTGTGCGGAGCATGTGAAACTGCAGCACTTTGATATAACGATTCAGACGTCGGAGATCGATGAAAGCCGCCATCCTTCTTTGGAACAAGGAAGTAAATTGAATAGAACCCGCTGAGCTGGTCTGAACTGTGAACTGGCTCTATGGCCCCCTTCTCCAGGAGTTCCAAAATCTCCCGTTGTAGGGCAGCAGACTGCACCGAGTTGGAAACAACAGTCATCCTCACCCCATTGAACTTTGGAGGACAACATCCGAACTGAATTCTGTAACCTTCGAACAAGGTTGAAATGACCCATGGGTCTTGAACTTGAGCCTCCCAGTGGCTGAGTTGATTTCGTGAAAAACGGCTGGGGGCCAGACATTGGCAGTCAGACCCGACCACCTCTGCCTCGCATCCCTGAGGACCTCTGGGCATGATTACTGGAAGCTCTGCGAAACCGTTCAGTTATCGGGGGTCTGCCCGTAGGCTCACGAAAGGCAGGCTGCTGGGAGAGCTGGCCCTCAACTGCAAAAGCACGTGCAGCTCTGGGAGTTGGCGGAAGCCTGGATGTAGAGTGAAAAGCTGTAGCACGTCTGACTGGCTGAGGTCTGGAAGACCGGTGTAGGTCAACAAACTGTTGCAGAGATTTACTAGCCTCGACAGCACGCTCTAAAGTTTGTTGGGCTGCAGGTCCAAATACTTGGCCTGGAAGAACTGGCAGCGAACGAAGTGTGCTTCTGCAGGATTCGGAAAGGGGGGACTGCGCAAGCCACACCTCACGTCTAGTGATGGTAAGGGTTGACATCAGTCTGCCAAGCTCTCTGGACATATAAGCAAAGGTTTGGAGTGAGGCATCACTAAGACTTTGCGTAGCATCATCAACCTCTGCCTCCCTTAAAGACTTTGAGAGGGCAAGGGCTAATTGGGACAGTGAGTTGCCTAGGTGACCAATGCAAGCAGCTATGTCATAGCTTTTGGTGAGGAGGTCGTCAGTGACCCTACACTGAGGGCGTGGGCAGCGGGCATCCGGCCGAGCAGCATCAGCTGGAGCCACAACCAGGTTCACAATAATGCTGTCAGCGGCGGGCATACGGTTCAGACCATACTGCGCTGAATCACACATAGAGCTAAGGGCTCTGCAGTCCTGTGATAGATGGGTCAATGATTTGGGGTCCGCCCAACATCAGTGGAGCTCCTCGATATATGGTTGTGAAACTGGAACGTTGAACTCAGGCTTCTGAGTGACTTTGAAAAAGGCACTTGAAGCGGTGGTTTCCGCAGGGGGACTGTCGACCCCAAGCCTGGATAAAGCCAACTGAACAACTTGCTTGACAAAGGATAGTCCAGGTTCGGTTTGCGGCATGGACTCTGCCTCGGCGGTATGAGAGCCCACTAATGAATGGCTTGGAGAAAGACTCCTCTCATTCTCATCCTCCACACAGTTTATATCACTTGTCATGTACAAGGAATCAGTTGCAGCAATAGACACGACATCGTCCTCCTGCTGAGTAACTACATTGGTCTGATCAGCCTCATTAGGGACAGCAGGAACTGTCACTGCATCCTTAGGCTGTAGATTCAGAAGCAAGGACTTAATCTGAGCAAACTCAGAAGTCAACGTTTCGACCTTTTCAGCCAAAGCATGGTCATGAGAAACCTTCTTAGCAGAAGGGGCTCCTGCATGTGGGCGTTTACGGCGCTTTGGGTCCTTCCTGGGGCTGGAGGCCAAAGTCGCACTAGATATTCTACTTTCCAATGCCGCAAGTCTAGCAGATCTCTCTGCCAGTGGCATGCTTGCACAATTAAGGCAGGCATCGCCAGTCAGGGCTTCCCTCAGGTGTCCGATCCCAAGACAGGAGGGGCAAAACATATGTCCATCATCTGGGCTCAAGGGAGCCAAACGGGTACTACAGCCATGCAACAAAGGCCCTGTCAACATTGTGGACTGTGTGCAGATGGCTAACGCAAGCCCTGATGGTTACAAATGGAAAGACAAAGCGTGACTCACACGCAGTGTAAATAGTAACACGAGGCACGGAGCGTGAAGCACTCACAGCCGCAGACTTGACACGAGGCACGGAGCGTGAAGCACTCACAGCCGCAGACTCCACACGAGGCACGGAGCGTGAAGCACTCACAGCCGCAGACTCGACACGAGGCACGGAGCGTGAAGCACTCCAGCCGCAGACTCGACACGAGGCACGGAGCGTGAAGCACTCCAGCCGCAGACTCGACACGAGGCACGGAGCGTGAAGCACTCCAGCCGCAGACTCGACACGAGGCACGGAGCGTGAAGCACTCCAGCCGCAGACTCGACACGAGGCACGGAGCGTGAAGCACTCCAGCCGCAGACTCGACACGAGGCACGGAGCGTGAAGCACTCCAGCCGCAGGCTCGGCACGAGGCACGGAGCTTGAAACACTCAGTGTAAAAGCTAATACAAGGCCCGGAGCGTGAAACACTCACAGCCACAGTAATAACACGATGCACACAGCCGAAAAAAACTCAGCCCAAGTGTTAAGTCACTTAGAGCAACGACGACAACGCTAGCTGCTAGCGGAGCTGTTAAACTTAGCAAATGGCGGCAGTGCAGACAAAGTACTTCAAGGAGTGGAAAACACTCACGGCAAGCCCAACACAGTACACTATACTGGTTCTGATACACACACTACCACGTAGTTAACAGGGTTAGCGACACAACGAAACAAATAGCCAGCTTTCATCGAAACAACACAGCTAATGTGCACAGAGGAAAATATCCAGCAGGGCAGCGGCAAGGCGCGCACCCGGCGTTTAGAAAGGTGTACTCACGACAGGTGTCAAAGAATACAAAAAACGGTGAAGCCGTGTCTCGCAGCCTCTGGAGGACGTGTGCAGTGCACGTAGCTCCAACCGAAGGTGGGTTGCGAGGCTACAAGCAAGAGCGGCAATCGCAGCTAAATGCGTTCTCAACCTCTAAGAATGCGAGAATGTAGAAAGGAAGCGAGCGCTGGGTGCGTCTGGTATATAAAGACAACCAGTGACGTCACCCAGGTCACATTCAGTGGTGTGACTTTGTTGGTATATATTCTCGACCTCTGTGCTGCGCACATGTAGTTATCCAGATGCTAAAGCACCGCCCTCTGGCGGTCAGGAGGAATGAAATAGAACATTCAATTTGGCCAAATCTGTAAAATGTATATTAAAAACTGATTTGGTAGAATATATAATCACTTTAAACCTGATACTCATACAATGATTTTAAGTCCACATTAAATTACCAATGGTAACATGCATTTATATATTTTCCAGTGACTTTCTTTGTAATTGCATAACAAAATAGTCCGCCAGCTAGTTCCTTCCTTCTTATTTAATTATCTTCCCACCAGCAAATCACAGCGACCCAGTCTCAGCCAACTCTGTGGTACTCACCACTGGCACTTTCTTGTCTGGCTCCCTCTTTATGGGCCAAACCACCTCTCCGGGCGGTCGGATTGGAGATGCTCCATCAAGTGCCGGGCTGTCTCATACTCTACGAGAGATATTGGGTTTGAGGATTGGCAGATTGAGGACTGGTACCCCTCCCAGGATTTTGAAGGAATCAGTAGACTTTTCTCAGGCGAAGCTTCATGCACCCGACAATCCTCCAACCCCATTCAGCTTCCTCAGCACCCACACACGCTGCAAGGTAAGGAATTTTGCACCAACTTGACACACCTTCTTGTGAAGAGACTTCATTTGCATTGTCCAAGTCCATTCGGCTGTAAATGGGTTCCAGCCACAGGTGGGGAAGTAACCTGCAATGGACTGGTTTCCTGTCCAGGGGGAGTCATAGACTCTCATCCACATCACACTATGGTTTTTAGGGATAAGCACTGGACTGATGGGCCTCGTGTCCCCTATGTAGGACTTGCAAGAGTTATTAACAAGTTCTTGGCAATATTACTACATATACATATTGCTTGTGACATTACTGCATTTCTGTTGGGAATATTTACCCACTACATGGCTGAACCCACCTTAATGTCCACCAAAGACTCGGTGTTCATCATTGTTGATCACTGTTGTATGTATGTGTGCGTGTGGGGGGTGACAACAGCTTTATATTAGTGAGTTAAAACAAGTTTTAAACAAATGGCACTTCTTTGTCTAGCTTAGCAGAGAGGCTGTTATATTATACCTGTGGGGTTTTTTTGTTGTGTGTGATTTTATTATTATTTTCTTCATTCTGTTTGTGTTCAGTGATTGTGATGATAATAACAGAAAAATTTAACTAGAAGCACTCAGAGAGTGCAAACCTCTGCCAAGGCCATGGGGTCACTGACGCCATAACATCTACATCCCGTGGACTCATTGAACCTAAAAAAGTCTAACAATGATGTTTGCTCAGTAGTAAAAAAGTTTCATCTGCTGTGACTGGATAGCATGTATCCTTAGCGCTTGGCATCACAGTTTATTGCAAGTTGCACCTTTCCCAGAAGCTACTGTCATCTGAGCACTGATATTGATATTGCATGTGCTTATAGACAAAAACAAATAAGAGACAAAATTCAATGTATTATTCAACTAAACTGCAAATATATGAATTTTTTAACATTTATTAAACACTTCTCTAAACAAGACCATAGGGTCACTGACCCTAAAGAGATTCCCTCCTTGGCACAGTGATCTATTTCTTTTTGTCTCATTCTCTAAAATTGTAATAATCATTAGATTATTAATATATAAACAAAAATAAATTTAAGAAATATTACAATTTGAAAACAAATGCACCCGAACGTGATGACAGACATGCTAATGCGTTAGCATCGGGATCCGGATTGTGATCCGGATCACCACTACAATGTAATCACTTGTTCCTCTTGTCATTTCCAACCACTCCACAAAATTTCATCAAAATCCGTTCAAAACCTTTTGAGTTATCCTGCTGACAGACAGACAAACAAACAAACGCGACCGAAAACATAACCTCCTTGGCGGAGGTAATAAAACCCACAATGCACTATTATGACAATTGTGACATCAGCGGTAAAGGAACTGGCTTGAGACTGAGGCAGGGTTGTCAGGAACCACAATATTAAAAAACACTTTGCTGGCCATATTTATTAAAAGCATCGCATGGATGATTTGTCTCCTGTGACAGCTGTTCCATTTGTTCCTATTGATTCTTTAGTCAAGTAATTTTTCAAAAAATATTTTTTGCAAACAAAACAAATAACATAGGAGAACAGAATACTCACTCACTCATCTTCAACCGCTTATCTGGAACTGGGTCGCGGGGGCAACAGCTCCAGCAGGGGATCCCAGACTTCCCTTTCCTGAGCTACATCAACTACCTGTGACTGGTGGATACCGAGGCGTTCCCAGGCCACTGTGGAGATGTGAGCTCACCACCAGGTCCTGGATCTTCCCCGGGTCTCCTCCTAGCTGGACCTCCCTAGGGAAGCACCGAGGGGGCATCCTTACCAGATGTTCAAACCATCTCAGCTGGCTCCTCTCCCTCACAGATGTCCAAGGTTCTCATCCCATCTCTAAGGGAGACATGATTGATTTCAAATATTGTTTTAATTGGACTAGGTTTGAAAAAATGAATTTGCCCTTTAAGACCTGCATCTGAAGCTGACGACAACAGCTTTTACAAAGGAAAAGGAAAACCTATTCAGCGAAAGATCAACTTGACCCTGTTGCGATTGATTATATCATGTTTCTTACTTCTTGCGTCCACTGTGATTGGATGACAGGGGAGTGGTCACAGATTGACAGTGGCATCTGTGGTCATGAGGTTATAGATAAAACAAATTGGACTAATGTTTATTGTCCAAATAGTTACTGTATTTGGGACTCACCCCATTAAACACTTTACACATACACATATAGCTACTCACATGGTGCACCTGGAAAGTATTCACAGCGCTTCACTTTTTCCACACTTTGTTGTGTTATTTTTACCCCTCAAACTTCTACTTACAACACCTCATAATGACAACCTGAATTTTTTTTTTTTTTATTTTGAAAATGTATTAAAAATAAAAACTAAGAAATCGCATGTACATAAGTATCCACAGCCTTTGCTCAATACTTTGTTGATGCACCTTTGGCAGCAATTACAGCCTCAGAGTTTTCTTAAACATGATGCCACAAGCTTGGTGCACCTATCTTTGGGCAGTTTTGCTACATTCCTCTTTGCAGCACTTCTCAAGCTCCATCAGGTTGGATGGGGAGCGTCGGTGCACAGCCATTTTCAGATCTCTTCAGAGATGTTCAGTCGGATTCAGGTCTGGGCTCTGGCTGGGCCACTCAAGGACATTCACAGAGTTGTCCTGAAGTCACTCCTTTGATATCTTGGCTGTGTGCTTAGGGTCATTGTCCCACTGAAAGGTGAACTGTGACCCCAGTCTGAGATCAAGAGCGCTCTGGAGTAGGTTTTCATCCAGGATGTCTCTGTACATTGCTGCATTTATCTTTCCCTCAATCCTGACTAGTCTCCCAGTTACCGCCCCTGAAAAACATCCCCACAGCTGCCACCACCATGCTTCACTGTAGGGATGGTGCCTGGTTTCCTCCAAACATAATGCCTGGCATTCACACCAAAGAGTTCAATCTTTGTCTCATCAGACCAAGAATTTTGTTTCTCATGGACTGAGAGTCCTTCAGGTGCCTTTTGGCAAACTCCAGGCGGGCTTCACATAATTTACAATAATGTAGAAGCTATGAATGTAGTCACATATATTTTGTGCTGTCGAGAAGAAAATTCTTCTATTTTTTTAAGGCAAAAATAATAAATTAACACTTTTCTGTAGCCTGAAGAGCAAGTGCCATGCTACCTGACACATACTACCCCCGATGTGGAGAGGGTAGTGAAGGAGAGTCTTCATCTCAACTGTCATATACAGCAGGACACCAAGGGTCCCAGGTACACGCACAAAATACACTGGCTATTACAATTACTCTGAAATGTGAACTTAAAGAGCCCGTCTGTCTTACAGATACTGTCCCTCAATCGAATCACGAGTGCTACGCTTTCCAGGAAGAATGCATCATGTGTGGCTGGAGCCCGAAGGAATGACCTCTGACCTTATATATCCTCAAGGGTTGTCCATGACCATGCCACCTGACATGCAGCTCCGCCTCCTTAGAGAAATCCCCGCCCTGCAGAGAGCCGAGATCCATACTCCTGGTATGTTGCTTAAATCTGTTGGAACTACAGTTCTGTTTATCAGACCTCATTTGTCAGGTCAGGTCTGGGAGCATGCGCTGGTTCCTTGCATTGCTGCATCGTCACACCATTTAACAGTCTTGGATCCTGGATGGCAAACATCTTGGCTGACAAGTGGTCCATTGCCACCTATTGAAATTAACCATCTACATGTTGCAACAAGATCAGAAATGGGTGTCCCCTTAGCCTTCTCCAGCTGCTGGGGTCATCACTACTGTGGCACCTGCATGCTGGATTTATGCCCAAAGAAACATGCCACACATCCAGAATTTCATAGCTGATGCTCCCTCACCGTGTAAGTGATATACCTTAGCCGAGTGTCCAAATATAAAACCAAATCACAACACAAGGCGCCTCACTAAGATCTCACCTTACCCACCCGCCTGAGCAAGGTCATTGGCGGCAGTGGTCAGGAAAAACTCCCTCGGGCATTTTTTTTATTTTTATTTTTTTTAATTGTAGGAACCCAAGGATTGTGTATCCAAGGATCCTCTGAAGAGAACTAGTATCAATGATATCTAGCTGTCGCCTTAGGTCCGTGGTTAGTGTCCAGGTCTTAGAGCACTGGGAGTGCTTGTAGAACAGGTAAAGAACTGACGTTAACCACAGTATGTTGATAGGAGCCACTTTTGTGCACTTGTGTCTAAATTTCTGGCAGGTTTTTCTGTTCCACATTCTTTTTATACCTGTAGTTCCAAATTAGCCATCAGGATTTCCTGCTCTAGCAAGACTATATACAAGCATTTATACGATCTTCCACAAGGTGACATGGTCGTCAGTGGTAATAAATTAATATCTCCTGATTGTATATCACAGCATAGCTCAAATTATCAGTTTATATTCATGTTCACATTCAGGCATGCTAAATTGGAAGATCCTATGTACATTAATTTTTGAATTATTGTATGATTCTTGGTGGACTTGCATTTTGGGAACATGTGGAGAATAGAATGATTTTGAAAGGTTCTGATTAGCCATCTTTTGTGTGTGTAGGACAAATACCTGTCAATTATTTTTTTTTTTCTCCCCTTGTTTACTTAGGTTACGGTGTTCAGTATGACTTTGTATGTCCCACTCAGCTCAGCCCCGCCCTACAGGTGAAAAGCACTCAAGGTCTCTTTTTAGCCGGGCAGATCAATGGAACAACGGGGTACGAGGAAGCTGCTGCACAGGTAGCTGCTTTTAAAGGTTTCAGCCATTGAAAGTTTATGTGTTGAGATAATTATAGCACAAACACAACATGGGGAGAGATATGCAACAAATGCTTTTAAGCCTTGCACCACCAGCAAAAGCAGTACGTTTGTCATAAATGGAAAATGTACTGTCGTCACATTTTATGACTGAGTTACTGTACACTTAAAAATAACCCAACTATTTGTCTCTGAAGGGTTTGTGGGCGGGAGTCAATGCTGCACGTTCAGCACTTTCCATGCCTCCAGTGGAATTGTCTCGCACAGAAAGTTACATCGGAGTTCTCATTGATGATCTGGTGAGTCGGGGGGTAACTGAGCCCTACCGCATGTTCACTAGCCGGGCCGAATTTCGCACTTTGTTAAGACCAGACAACGCTGACCTCCGCCTCACTGTGAAAGGTAAGTGTAGCAGATGGAAATGCATAATGCAGAGTTTAAATTTTGGTTTTTAAAGTAAAGATTATTTAGTTGAGTTGTCCAGCATAATGGCGCAGTCTTGTGTCATACTAAGAATGTCAGGGGAGACTGGTACAGTGCTACAGCGTCATCAGCAGACTGATATGGAAACTCATAACAGAGCTCAAACATTGCTCAAAATTAACAATAAAAAGTTTTTGTCTTTATATTACAACCTCAAATCAGAAAAAGGATGATATGGAAAATGCTAATTAAAACATACACAATACAGTGATCCTTACATGTATTTTGAATTCTGTTTCATTGGAGACCATATGAACTGAAGATATTTCTTGTTTTGTGTGATCAACTTGATTTCATCTGTTAATATTCATCCATTCCTGCATTTAAGGCCTGCAACACATTCCAAAAAAGTTAGGACAAGGGGATTTATTCTAAATATAAAGCTTAAATCAATGACTTGTAGAGTCAGTTTTCTTGAGACAGTTCATGGGATAGATACATGAACATCTCCAAGTCCACGAGTATTTTTCCTTTACAATCATTAATTTCGTCCCATACTGTCTATGGCTGATGCTGACCCCCGATTCATGCCCTTGTTTCTTTTAGATTGGGTGTAACAGAAACTATTTGAGAAGCACTGCTCTAGGGGTTGGTAAGGTTAGACCTTACTTGTATGAAGTGCCTTGAGGCAACTTTGTTGTGATTTGGCGCTATATCAATGAAAATAAATTGAAATTAAGAAACACACACACACACTACGGTACTCTATTCGGTGTTTTGCAGTTGTAAAATGTTGCGCCGTCTGGCGAACCATGACTCATGCGAGAGATCATTTCAGCAGAGTTCCAGTTTGGGGCAACACACCCCATGAAATGTGGACAAGACAACATTGGCGCACAGCAGAACTTTATCACAGGTGCTACACCTCCTCTAGATAACCCTCTCAAGAGAACGCGTCATCATCATAATCGCTCGTGAACTCGCTGAATCGGTGCCATCCACATCCTCTCTTTGCCATTGTTTACATACGCCGTGAGGAAAAAAAAATCTGCTAGCACCGCGGTACATTCTGGGAAGTGTAGACGGCCGCCAGGGGCATTATGGGAAACGACGAAACACCAAATGGGAAATCAGCCAAGTCGGGAGTTCTCAAAAATGTAATGATACGCTGGAAAGAGACTAGTGAGGGAAGCCACCAAGACAACTCTAAAAGAACTATAGACTTCTGTAGATGTGAGTGGAGAAACTGGGAACAGTGCAACATTTGTTTGTTGTATCCCCATTCATAGCTACACATTGGAGTGGAGTAGAGGAATGTAACAGATCAAATCTAGACTTGGGTTTCACATGTGCCTTCTGGCAAACTATCTGAAATGTCACATGTTTAAAAAAAAAAAAAAAAAAATCCTGTAGTGCTGCCACATTTGTTAGGCACTTTCCAACCTTATATACAAAGTGCCCTCCTCTTCAAATTAAATACAGTAAAAGACAGAATCCTCTTGTTTCTCAGTCAGTCTTTGAATATTCATCAAAATGGCAGCATTCTCAAGTTAGTTCTTAATAACTTAACATGGATTTAAATAAATAATTCACCCAGTGTCACATAGCCGTAGTTCCAGCTGGTTCATAGCCCATCTGTTTTGAGCATTATGCAAAAGCTAAACATCTGTCTTCTCATATTTGGTACAATGGTGCCTTTGGACTTACGGATGAAATTCACAGTGATGTACATCCGTATGTGTTTACACGTACGGATCCCACTCCCAACACACTTTCCTGTGGCAGGGTTTGAAGAGGTGGGGTGCGTGTCCTCTCTGCGCTATCAGGAGGCTGTGAGAGTGAGGGACTGTCTGGAGGAAGCATTGGCGGCCCTTCAGGACATCGCTGTTTCTATTAACGCCTGGAAAACCAAGCTGCCAAACATGCAAATCAGTGACAACAATAACACCATTCAGACGTGAGCAACAAATATTTAAAGTTGTTTGTATAATCTGCATTTGAAACCTTTGACGGTCTGTTTTGGGTCTTGACCCCTGTGGTTTGTTTCAGCGGTATGCACGTGTTACAGTACAACGACATGACCTTTGAAATGTTGGCGTCTGCCTTCCCAGAGTGTCTTTCACCGTACTTGGAATTCTCACAAAGACTTAAGATAGAAGGTAAAGCAGAATCTTGGGATAATTTACCTTTTTTTTTTTGTATCATTAAATTCTAAAGTACCACTGCAAACATCATCCATGCTCTTAACTCTTCCTCCTGCATGTCCTTCAGCTGTATACAGGCCTCTCTGTCACCTCCAGAAGAAAGAGATTGAGCAAATCCGGAAGGAAGAGAACATGCCTCTTCCACAGGACATCGATTATCTGACTTTGCCTGTCTCTCTGTCTCAGGAAGTCAGAGAGGTTTTAGACAGAGTACGACCCAGCACCGTGAGTCACACTCGCCAAACACATAGACTTTGATCATTGCTCAAGAATCATAAATTGAAATAATTTCACGTTTCATATCCCAGATCGGTGCTGCGACACGGCTGCAAGGTATAACACCCGCTGCAGTAGTTCATCTCTTCAACTACATTTGCTACTCGAAGCAAAAGGAGAGCAAAAAGCACAACGATCAGCTCCCCCTCAAGGAGCAGAAAGAAGAGGAACTGTGTGCGTGAAATGAACCTCCGCTCTGAAAATGGCTTGTAAAAATGTATTTATTCCTGTACAGTATACAAATAATAAGAGTGTTGTGTCTACATCTTCATGTTCAAACGTTCTCAAAAATAAAAGGTCAAACCTGTATGTGTTATGTACAAAACGTTCATGTCTCACCATTTTCCAGATTTGAAAAAGCTCTGAAAACTTGAAAAACAAAACAAAACAAAAAAAACTATCAACTATGTGTTCAATAAATATTCTAATCCTTTTAGCAACATTAGTGTGAACATCAGGAAACTCGGTGCGAGCTTCTCAGAGTCGGTTCGGTTTGCAATGATGCATCCGTCGAACTCAGCCGCACCTCTCGTGAAGAAGCCAAATGGAAATTTCCAGTGAGGCTGAGGCCGTCCCCTGGGGGCTTCTGGGTGAAGTGTAGCGTCGGCAAAATTCACTTCAGTGCTTAGCGAGATTGGCGACATCACAGGACACTAAATAAATAAAAATGAGGAAATAAATTTCTATTATTATTATTGAAGTGAGTGTGTGTGGGGGGGGGGCTACCTTTACAATGCGACAGTGGAAGAGGTACTTGGCTCCAAGGATGTAGTTCTGGGGAAGGTCTAACAAACCCTGGCGAGCCCACAGAACCCGGACTGAAAGAGAGTAGGGAAGGACGCAGCCCAACGCACACGTTTCCTGAGAGAGAGAGAGAGAAAAAAAATATGAACAAGATGGAGACTAACTGTAGATAAAACCTACATGTGCTTAGAATTAAAGTCAGGCTGAAGTTAAGCTTTGGGGAACAAAGTGTTCCCTGCTACAGAATTAACCTAATTATTGTCGAGCAAATTATAACATTATTCAGCCTGATGGACTCAGTTACATAAAAAAGACAACTGGAAGCAACACTCCAGCATAATAAACCACCCTTACATTTTTTTTTTTTGCAGCAGTGGGTTGCACAAATCCGCATTAATAAAGTGGTAAAAATCTATTGTGGTTCAGACCATTAAAATCACATCAGTGCATAAATACTGCTTTGTAATAAATAATGCTTAAGGTATTACTGTATGTACGCAGCCTCTACTGATATTGCTATTAGTTTTTCATCCTTTATAAAGCTACTCAGACAAAGATTTGCAAAGTCAGAACTCAATCAGGCTTTTCTACTGAACTGTAAATGGACATGAAGAAGCTCTGTCTCTAAATGTGCCACAAAAAAGCTGAAGTCTTGATAATTTAATCTTGTGCAAATGACAGGAGATGTAATAGTTTTAAGAGTGAAAACAACTGTAAAAAGTTAAAATGATGTCATCACACAACAGCCTGTGCGCTCCCATGAACGAAACGGCTCTCACAGCCTGTCGCTAGATTAAAATACTAACAAAGCAGGAACATCAATTATGATTAGATCACTTAAAGTACTTATTGGGAAATACAAAATTCATTTTTGTGAACACACACTCACACACATTTGGGCAAAAACACTCAGCTATTAACACGTCTTAAATTTTCACAAAGAATGTCTTGGTTTATCGATGTATAGAAAAAAAAAAGATCTATATGATTAAAAAAATATTTCCAACTGAATAATTCCTACCAATTTAAATTAATTTAATCAATAAGCTGTAGTATTTTATATACTTAATAGCATTAAGGGAAGATGCATTTCCTTGCACAGTGAATCTGTCAGGAACTGGTGTACACTATGGTCCAAAAAGTTAACATCTCAATTAATTAGCTCGCCAATAAAATGTTACCACTTTTTTAATTCTTTTTCATTTTAAGGAACATCAATTCCTGAAAATGAAAAAGAAATCTTTGTTATCTTAAGATGTGTGGCAATGTCATCACAAACTTCAATATGCGTGTTGCAGCTGTAATCCAAAGAAGAGCGTGGATTGAACATGTCATCAATTACTGAACTGTGTGGAAAACAAGAAACAAAGTGGAAAACCTTTGGTATCAAATGTTAATTTGAAGCTTGTGTTACAAGTCTGTAAATAAAATTTTCAAATAAATTCTCATTTCAAAAACTTGTGTACGATCAAAAAGTGGTAACATTTTATTGGCCCACCGTGTGTGTGTATATATATATATATATATATATATATATATATATATATATATATATATATATATATATATATATATATATATATATATATATATATATATATAAACACACACATACATTTCAGCATTTCATTTTTGGTGTACTCTTTATGAACATAAAAAGTGCAAGGGTACAGTACATAGTCTCAGTCGATTTAAACTGGAAAAGTCAGTTTTACATACAGTATGTCACCCACAGTAGAAAAAAGAAAATAATTACATCCACCAAGAATGTAATAAAATCATTTGCATTTATTCATTTGTCTGTTTGTTAGGATTACGTCAAAACTACTACACAGATTCTTATCCAAATTTCAGAAATCTCGGATTACTCGTTTGTGATTGCATTCAGGTGAATAAATATTACAATAGCAAATACATATTTGTAGGATTCTCTTCTTACTCAAAAAAAAAAAACCTTTCACTCTGATACTGTACCAAATATTGTAACATTATGAGACCACCTCTCGTTTACATTCTTCACAGTATTAAATTCACTGTACCTGTACTTTGATGGAACATTCCTGAGTGATAACTCTTGCCCAGTCTGGTTGAGAACCTGAGTTCATGGCGATCTGCTCGGGTGCAGTGGATCCAAGTAAGATCTTGTAAATTTGAGAGCGCAGTTCTGAACAGTTACTAGAAGGTGAACTAAACAACATATGGGCATATATTCGGTTTGAGAGACACACACACACACACACACACACAAAGATACAGGGAATGCATAATTAATTTATAGCAACACAGCAACCACTGGTGAAACAAATGTAATGATGATGCTCACCTGAATGTGCAGCCAGTGATGATGTTGTGTGTGAAAAGGACGGGTGTTCGTGCACTTGGATCAGAGGAACACCCGCCACCCTGTGACACTCTGACAGTGGTTAGCTGACTCACTGTCAAAGAACCATAACAGATGACATAAGTAACATTATTTCATCAGGAGAACTTCATATGAAGCAGACTGTGAGGATACAGGCTCCACTGCCTCTCCAAAGCGGCCGACCACAGGAGATCCAGCTCCAAGTCCAACTGCAGGGAGAGGAGTTTGATCAGGACTGGGTGTGTCCAGCTGCAAGAAAGAAAAATAGAAGAAAACAAGTATGACAGAGCAGAAGAATAAAATCTATTAAGAACCCTCACACTATGACAATGTGTGATGAAAGATTCTAGACCTAAAGACGATAGAATAAAATTATTCCCTTAACCTGCCTGAAGTCTCAGAAAAACTAAATGTTACAATTTCACATTGTGTTGTGATCTTTCACTGCCCCCACCAAGAAATAATGGTAATTTACTATACCATTAGTGTAACTGCAAACAGAATTTGTGAAAAGCTGAAGATTTTAGACTAATCAAAAATTGGTTTGGAAATCATTTGTTTCAGACTGAAAAAGCAAATGAACCCACTTAAAGATGTTATTAATGCCATTTTATACCATGGTCAGTGAGAATTTCATGTCTAACTGGCGTGCATTATTTTCGTGTATGGGTGATTCTTAGACTACGGGCACTTATGTCCTTTGATCATATTGTATGAAAAAAAGAGAAAATTTCACACTTTTATAGTTATCTTTACAACGAAAGTGTGTTAAGAAATTTGTTATAGTAGTCTATGATGACTTTTTCACTTTTCTTTAGCATCATTATATGCAAATATTGCTGTTTTGTGCTTGTCCCACACCCAGACTTTTGATCTTCAATGATAAAAATGAATGGTAAAGAAACGTTTTTTCTAATGTTTTAAAATATCTCTGAATAAAATATCAGTAAAATAATCAAAACATAATTGGGGTATTCAATGTCATACAACTGTTGTGATTTTTTTAAACAAAATGTTGTTGTCCCACACTATTGCCGTAACTTCCACCACAACACTGTAATGTCCCTTTAAACAGCTTGTATGAAAGATTGTTTGGGTAGTTTCTATGGAGATAAACAGTGACATCAGAGCACATGTATATAGCGCCAAATCACAACAAACAGTTGCCCCAAGGCGCTTTATATTGTAAGGCAATGGTGTGGTGGAAATTACATTTACAAGGCCAATAGTGCCCGTAGTTAAAGAATCACCTGTATAAGCACACGTAGTTCGGCGAGTTAAGTCACTTATAATCATTCCACTCTGGCCGTCACCATAGCAACGCGCAAATCAGTTGGCTCAGATCAGCTGTGTTTTGACAGGTGAATGAAAGAAACACGATAAAACATGGATTTCCAAGTGAATTTTTATATTTTTGGCCAAAAAAACGTTTGAGGGATGGAAAGAGGAGGAGAGCAAATGAGAAGAACAGCAAAAGCAACGGCGTAAAGATTTAACATCAGACGAACTGGACAAGATTGAAGACGGGAAAGAAGAAGAGAACGGTTTTATCCTTGCGGGCTGCCGAACGCTCCGCATCAAACAACGAGAGTAGTTTCTGGACCTGTTGCCAGGCCGCAGCTCCACACAGCAGAGAGGGGGGGCGGTGTGAGTGCGGCTCGCTGCGAGATGAGCCCGCAGACTCGGTAAGCACATCAGAGACAAAATATCTTGAGACTGGTATAAAATAGTCCCAAATACTCACACATTTTTATCAAGTTCTGTTAACTTAAATAAATATGTGTGTTAGCTCACTGTGTGGGACCATGGTATAAGCGGATTAAACAACTCGAAGCCGTGCATTATACGGTTTAAATGCACTTCGCGGAGTAACACCGGTGTTTTAGACTCCGCATCGTGCATTCAAACCGTATAATGCACAGCTTCTCATTGTTTAATCCTTACTTAAACATTTATGTAACAGCCAGCAACTATTTCATATGTTAGTGTCTTAATGGCATCCTATCACATAATGGCACAACACTCCCTCTGTGCGCTGAGCTTTTCTGTCCACTGTTCACTTTCTCAGGCTGGCCACCACACATACATGCTACTGCATGCATGTGTGCCGCCCTGTGAAACAGGTTGCTCCTCCTTTGTTTAGAAAGAGACAGCAGCACCCAGTACTTATTACATAGCTATTGATTCCCCCCCACCCCTAAGATGGAAGCTATGACATAAAAATGTGCCCACCCCCCCAAAAAAAGAATAAAAAAATAAATCACGTAGAGTCTTGTAAACATTTCAAATCAAGCTTTTAGTAATTTGTGATGAGACCTTTAGGTAATCCTTCAATAAGTGTAAGAAACAGTCCGTGGCTTGACTAACCAACCTCAAATTGTACAGCATGCATCTGTAACAGCAAATGATTCAGATCCCCTTCAGCTAAGACCACATCCACTTTTGCATACACAAGTTCCCCAGTGCTTCTATAACCAATGACAAACTCCACCTAAAAGGGGAGAAAAAAAAACAAAAACAAATCTTTGTTTAATATGAAACGCACCTGCATGAGATTTCAGGCATAATCTCTGTGGAAAATAATAATATCACAATGCTCGTGGACTCACTTTTTTCACCACATTCATACAAATATTGTCATGCTCCTTCGGAGCGGGCCATTCAGACAGTGGAGTAACTGGAATCTGAAACACAAATTAAAATTCTAGTTAGTTTGGCAGATGAACGTCTTAGAGGTGACATTGTCTGTCCAACCAAGTAATTTTAAACCACTGTAATACACTGTCTCAAATTTAACAACCATCTAACTTAATTTTTGTAAATCTACATTGAGAAAATAGTAAGCTCACAAGTATTTTTAAATCAATAATTGCTACTGAGAGTGGAGATAAAAAAAATACATTTTCAGAATAATTAGTATAACTCTAACTATTTAATAATAAATAGACAAGACACTCAGAGAGCCCAGACCTCCGCCAAGTCTGAAAATCCTCAGATTTACGTTATGACTGACAACATTATTGTAAGTTACATCAGCCCTGACTAAAATCTGATGTCTGTTAGGGCCCCTTCACACATAGTGCGAATACGTACAACTCAGGGTGACTCACGGCGATACAGCTCGTATGAGCGCACCATGAAACATCTCACTGACAGGCAGGTGTGCATGATGCCGGTGCGACGGACCGTGCATGCGACAATGTCTTTCAAGCAGGAACACAGTGCGAGCTGCTGCAGCTGCTCCCACTGTGTTCCATGGGACGAAGTGCGCCACATCGCGTCGCTGATGTGGAGGAAAATAAAATCAAAAACCAGCTGTATAATTAGTGAACATCAATGGGTTGATATAAATAATACATAAAGGGGGACAGGATTTGAACCTGCACACTCTGATTACCAGATGGAAACTTGACCACTGCGCTACAAATCACTGTCTTGTAACAGGAGCGTGAAATGGCTAAAATCAACAAGTAGATAAACGTATTTTCTAAACCACACGCACACGTGTTGGGCGAGGGGAGTATGCAAAACACACACACACACACACGTTGTGGGGGGAGCCGACACTCTGGCACGCCACATGTTCACTTGCCAACTTCACAGTCGTGGAGCACTTAGACAAATTTCACTGCCAGCTCAACAATGATCGTCTACTGACAGTTGTTGTGTTAATAGTGCGAATAGCCACACATTTTCTAAGTGCCAAATGAGCGGTGTTAGATGTTCATGTGTGTCACCTGGAATATTGCCGACACCTGCCGCGAGAGGATCCGATGGGCTCGCACAGTGCACACTGTCTTTCATTCTCTGGTGTGTGCAAATAGTTGTAGCAACAGGTGTACGAAGCGTTAGAGGCAGCTCCTTTACACAGCTATTTTACATGTTTTGCACACGATTCCTGCTTCATGCGCACTTTATGCACAAATCGACCAAATTCGCACTATGTGTGAAGGGGCCCTTAAACACAGCGGTGGAGATTATGTGACTATATTATGTAATTATTCTTGTCTGTAATCAAGATATCTCAAAAAGGGTTTGACATATTTTACTCAAGGACCATCTTTTTTCAGGGAATTTTGTTGAAATCCATATTTACTTTTTAAGATATCTTCTACACAGACAAGCAGGTGATTAAATTTTTACATTTCTGAACCATTAATAATTCAAAGACATTTTAACTTGCATGCCAATGTTATCATGGAAAACGAAACAGAGGTTGATGTGTTATTGAATTCTTACTTCGATGCTTCACACAGTAGCATCAATGAAGGTTAAAAACAAACCAGAAAAAGATGGTGGGATATATATATATTTTTTTTTTCAGGTTCTTAGGGTATAAATCAATGTTGATAGTACAACTAAATTCTGAAATTTTTACAATTTATCCCTGAATGTGTGTGTAATCTAACCCATTTTAACTTGAACAAAAAGCAACTTTACAATTGGGGAGGTGATGGTCTATTAAGCATTGGGCTTGAGACCAGAAGATCCTCAGTTCAAATCCCAACCTGACCGGAAAATCGCTAAGGGCCCTTGGGCAAGGTCCTTAATCCCACAGTGCTCCCGACATGTAGTGAGCACCTTGCATGGCAGCACCCTGACATCAGTGTGTGAATGAGCGAATGTGAGGCATAAGTGTAAAGCGCTTTGAGCATCTGATGCAGTCCAAAAGTGCTATATAAATGCAGGACTTAAGTGACGTTTATAAAAAATGACTCAAGGAAAACATGGTTCAAAGTTCACAAAAGCAATAAATAAATAAATAAATAAAAACTCAAAAAAATGTACTAGTGAAAAAATAAATAAAACTTACATTAGTCTGTTGTTATAATGGTTTTACAGTTTCACGCCTATCACCTTTAATTCTTCATCTCTTTAACATAAAATATCACATGAAGGAACACCAACAGGTCAAAGGAATAGGGCAAGAAATTACGTCCTATGCGTCATATTTTACCGCTTTTAGCGCCCGCCGTCAAACGATACTGTAGTGCCCAATTGTGGAGGTACAGCATTTTTAAACACTCAATATTTTTGTATGTTAACCTCAAACAAACAAGAGATGCCAGTACTGACAGCTAATGATGTCAAGTGACTGCACAATCTGACATTAAAATTTTAAATGTGTTGAGTGGCTATGCATGTATGGCTTTAGCCTTAAGCCCAGGTTACACATAGACGGTTTTGTCGGCGGGTAGTACGTAGACCAAAGTTCGCGGTAGTTCCAGCTGTTTTCACGGTGGAAAGGGGCGGAGCATTTCGCCGGCGTTTTGAGCGCTGTACTATCCGCAAATACGCGGATAAAACACCGCTAAATCTGCCGAATAAAGCGGAGTTTTGACACCGTAGCATCCGGCACACGTCAGGCAACGGGGGTTAATACCCAGTTCTATCCTTTACAATCGCATTTTAAGACGCGTGTGAGAACGGCGGTGTTCTGCTGCCGCCGATAATGCCCTGTGTACCACTGGATTTATCCAGGCAAATCCTGCATTACTCCAGGAACTTTTGCATATAGGCACCGCCCCCAGAGTATAATAGGCTGAAGCAGCTGTCAGTGCAGGGGGGAGGGAGCTCATCTCTCAGCCTTTTCTTTTCTCTCCTTTTCTCCTCAATGTGTTGTTCCGTCTCCACCACAGGGCTACCCTCTGCTTCTGAACCAGACCTGTTGGTAAGTCCTTGCCGCTGCCAATTTTATTTTAGGAGGCATACTTCTCTGCAAAAATATCTGGAGCTGGCCGCAAGTGAGAGACCTGCATGCAGCGCGCTAGCGTTTTTATACTGACCGCCGCCTATCGGCCGTTTGGAACGCTGTTAACCGGGAGGTGGCGTTTAGAACAGTGTACTGTTCGCATAGCGCCGCCGTTTTGTCTGCCTCTGTCGGCGGTTAAAAACACCTTTGAGGATGCCGATGTGGGCTCTATCGCCGTTTTACACGCTGTTGGTTAGGGATACAACGCTGGCTGCCAATTACGGGGTGTAAACTGCGGCACTACAGGAAGGGGCGGGATGACACGGCGATTAAAAAGTATCAAACGCCGTTGTTCACGTTGTCTCCGTCGTCAGGCCACTTCGGGAGCGCTCCCCGGAATTATTCGACATGTTGGATAATTTTTTCGACGATTCCCGGTGAAGCCGGAACCAAACCACGCCCCCGTGCGCCAGCGTTAACTACGGCGTTTGATCCCTAAAACGGCCCGGAGGGGGCAAAATCTCTGCCGGGACGCTTCCGGGAGAGTTTACCGTCTATGTGTAAACGGGGCTTTACATTCTTTTGGCTACTTACCAAAAAGTTTAACATCTGTGACATTTCAATATCATGTTGTGGAATCTGTAATTAGAACATATGTTAGTCTTAAATCCTGAGATCTAAGCAATAATAATTACCAACATGACAAGATAAACTACTAGAATGGTTGAGTGCAGTCAACCAAGCTTACCTTTACCAGACTGAAGTTGGAGAAGTAAGAGTGAGCACTGAGAGCTGGGTCTGTTGTGCAAGAGTGACGAGTTAGCACACGGGTACAAGACATTGTTGTGGACCTCAAGAACCCTGCAAGGGAAGGAAAACAGACTACTTTAAAACAACAACCAGTAGCAGGTACGGTGCATCCATAAAGTGTTATGTTACAGCCTTATTCAAAAATGGAGTAAATTCATTTTTTTTCCTAAACACAATACCCCATAAAAACAATATGAAAACATTTTTTTTTTTGCAAATTTATTAAAAATAAAAACTATGGAATCACGTGTACATAAATATTCATACCCTTTGCCATGAAGCTAAATTGAGCTCAGATGCCTCTTGTTTCCACTGATCATCCTTGAGAAGTTCTACAGCTTAATTGGGATCCCACATGGGGTAATTCAGTTGATTGGACATGATCTGCAAAGGCACACGTCTGTCAACATATAAGGTCCCACAGTTGACAGTACATGTCAGAGCACAAACCAAGCATGAAGTTAAAGGAATTGTCTGTAGACCTTTAGAGGTCTACAGATATCCGTACATGGAAGAAGTTCGGCTCCACCAGGACTCTTCCTGGAGCTGGCCGCCCATCTAAACAGTGATCTGGGGGGAAGGGCGTTAGTCCAATCTGATGGAGCTTAGGTGCACCAAGCTTGTGGCTGCCAAAGGTGCATCAACCAAGTATTGAGTAAAGGGTGTGAATACTTACGTACAAGTGATTTCTTAAGTTTATATATATATATATATATAAATTCGCAAAAAAAAAAAAAAAAACTTTTATGTTGTCATTATGGGGTGTTGTGAGTAGAATTTGGAGAGAAAAATTAATTTACTCTATTCTGAAATAAGGCTATAACATAACAAAACATGGAAAAAGTGAAGCACAGTGAATACTTTCCAGATGCACTGTAAATATGGTTCTATACATTTATAATGTGTTCTCTTCTCTATATCCACGCAATTACTACTTGTATTTCTATAAAAACCAAAAATGCACAAGATTTTGTTTTATTCTGTAACCAGTTACACTGGGGGTCTTTATTAATTAATGTAATGCTGCAGCAATTGTTATAAAGTGCACATCAAAGAATTATTCAAAATGATGGGGGCCTTCCAGCAAAATGTGGCAGAGAAAACAACTAAGTGACATGAAAAAGGTCCCTGAGACAAATGCACAGGCACGAAGTGCAGCAGCTCTCAATTTTTAAATATTTGGAAAATCTGTTTTTTTATGTTACGCAAACTTACTAGCAGGGTTGTAACTGAGACAGAATGTGGCAGCTGGACCTGGAGATGGCTGACGAAGGACACCTCGCAATGATGAGTTTGTGAAATACGTCAGGATGACATCATCAACCTTAAAAAAAAAAAAAAATAATAATAATCACTTCAATAATTTCCATCTAACAAAAGAAAACAGTTGCAAACCTCAACAGATCCATAACAACATATTAAATCATTGTTGCTGTTGAGTTTCCGATGAAGGGAGTGAAGACCTCACACACGCACACAAAATCCCCTTTTCTACCGCATAGTACTGGCATGGCTCAACTGTACTTATTTGGTCTTCCACTGGGCAAACCTGGTACCTAGTACTATTTTTAGTATCACCCCCATCAAGGTTACAAGCAAGCTGAGGTGATACATTTGAGTGATGTGAAAACACTGCAGACTACTGCCTGGTTAGAGAGAATCATCACTATTGTTGCATCAGCATGTAAGATGGTATAATGTTTCATAATAATAACATACTTTTGCGAGTGCTATTTAAACACCATGGTCATGGGTGTAAAAAAAAAAATTGACAGCTGCAATGGTTGGAAGCTACTACTGACAGGTGCACTGCCTTGTGCTGGGTGGAAGACAGGGTCCCTGCATGTGCAGTATTTCTGGTACCTTGTAGAATCCTGTGCCACGGACACTCCAGAATGTAGTTTCTGGAGGTGAGAAATGATAAGAGTCTCCAACAGACACATGCAGCGGTAGAGTCGAGAGAGTCTGAGGTACTGCAGCCTTAACTGTTTGGGACAGGTAAGAAAAAACATTCCACATTTATTGCCTGATCATAGGACAAGCCTCTCAGCAGATGTAGTACAAATTAGCTTGGAAGTAGTAAAACAGGCATTACAGAGGTTGCAAAATGTAGCACTGGTTATCATACAGAAGAAGAAGAAGAAACAGTCTGCATCTTACTTGGCATTATTCTGTTAGTTTATTTTCATTTATTCTTTTCTTTAGGCTTAAGCACAAACTAAATTTTATAGTACGAGCAGAGTCGGTGCCCGCCGACTGAACGGTCCCCCCTAAAAACTGGTCCGCCCTGCCTTCACTGTGCATGCGTCATTTCGAAGCACTAGCAGCGTCATTTCTGTGTGTCAGCCGCGGTTCACTGATTATCACCTCGTTTCCGCTTAAAACAGCCTCATTTCTGCTTAAAACTGACTTTAGAATGATTTAAGAGGTTTTACCTTGTCATCTGACAGTTAACAATCACATTATTCCCTTTTATCCCTTTGGGTGTAGAGACTCAGTCTCAGACGTGCTGCTGTGGTCCCAAATGACACATGCACAGTGAAGGCAGGGCAGACCAATTTTAGGGGGGGGACCGTTCAGTCTGTGACACCGGCCTTCGTGGCTACTAGATCTTGGCTTTATAAATGAATGAAACTGACAAACAAGCCCATTTCATGCTACATGTAACTTCAACCACACCTGCTACCAATTTCCATGATGCATAAGATAAGATTATTCCAGCGGGTGGCAGACATATATATGATATATTACATAAGCAAAGCAGCAGTTTGGTTTGATTTTGCTGGATCAAAAGTTCAACAAATTTTAATCAATTTATCCTTATCACATGCCCTTTTAATCTGGAGCTGTACAAGATGTGTCAACAAACTGGAGAGGATGGACTAATTTTTCTGTCAATTCACTCACTTTCTGTCAATTCACTCACAGGATACATGCTGAGTTTCCCAAAGCCTAGGAATATCTGAGTCATTCAAGCACAATAGATGGAGGGTTACCTTTAGGCTGAACACAAAACAAAGAGTCTGTGACAGTGACAAGAGATGGATCCACGTTGGCTTTGAACATCAGCCATCTTTCAATGCAAACTCCTGATCTGTACAAAAACAAAAGGGACATGGTATTCAAAACCTTAAAAAAAGAGTGTGTTCCACGTAATCTGACAGCTACTCACATGACTCTCTCTGGACATCCAGTGAAGACTGTGCTCAAGTTAGCAATGCCGCAATCAGCAGTGTCACAGCAGCAGCCAATGTCACAGAAATCAGGTGTTAAATCACAGAGACATCCTGGAAGAAAAGAGGAAAAAAGTCTTTTGTGGTTAAGAATAGTTTGAATTTTGAGTAAAAATTACAGACTGTTGTGTGATGCACAGGCTCAAGAAAAGTACATAAGGAGACACCTACCATGTTGCAAGACAAATATACAGACCCGATGTTGCAACATTTCATTAATTTACAAGCAATTTTGTTGCAGTATGTGACATACTGCAACAAACTGATTTTTTTGTTTCTTTGTTGGACACTACCAAAACTGTCCACCATTTCTGGAAGGTGCTACACGCTTCTGGCATCAGAACAAAGTTCTAAACTTGACGGCTCAGCTGCAGAGTAAACTTACAATTACTTTAAGTATTTTCGGGTAGGGTTTCATTTTTGTGAAACACATGAAGGTTTTAACATTTGAACAGTACTTCTGCTTCCAGACCACAGCTTTGAGCATTTACGGGAATCTTGTGCAGTAGTGGAAGCTGTATCTGTACCTTTGCTACCTTCTTGTTTGTTTGTATTTTTACAACACCGTCGCATCTGTACGCATAGTTATGCTGTCTCACTGGAAATTAATCCTACTATGTAACTTGAAGTGCAGTAATAAACTATTTCATTCATAGCAGAGAGCTTGGTGGGTCAAAACACAGGGAGTATGAGCCAAATGTGACCCATGGGCCCCAATTAGAGGGCAGCCCTGCATTAAACAAAGCAAATGCTTCACAAAACTGTTCACTGTACTGAAGCACTGTAATTTTTATTTTCCAAATATTGACAACAGACATGAATAAATGAAGTCAGATCGTGACATTTAACGGTAAATAACAGCAAGAATAACCTTATGGGTGAATAAAGATGTCAAACACTCAAATTAACAACTGGTTCATAAAGTGATTCGGTGTTTCAAAATGCTCAAAAACACAACAATGACGACATCTAGTGGGCAGAAGAACGAATACCACCCCCCGTCTTCCCGAGGATAGTTTTTCTATTTTAACAATAAAATAATAGAAAATAAAACATCACAAGCAGCACATGAAGGTTTACCGTGAGACACGTTCAAATTCACAGGCAGAGCGGTGGACACAAAGAGGGTCGCGGATGAGTCGACAGTGAACGCCTCAGTGGTACCAGCGTCGGTACCGGTGCTGACTGGATCTTCTGTAATTCGCGGAGCAGGGGTCACTGTGCTCAGCGCTTCTCCCTGAGTCGGGCTGCCTGTAACGGCTGAAGTAATACCTGCTTTTGTAGCTGCGTGAATCAAACACCCACACAAAACAAGAACTATCTGAACCGAACAACGCCACTGGACGGAATTCATGTCGTCAAAACGGACATACTGCACCGAGACGCCACGAAAAAGCTACGAGGCGTGTATCAAAACAAGTACCGAAACAGTGTATCGAAGCTTTACTGGTTTGATTTTAACCACGTGATTTGTGACGTAACCGCATAACAACAGAAAGAAAAAAAAACCTTATTAAATACCTATTTCTTCATATAGTGTTTATTTATGAAGCCTGTATTTTTTGTCGTGTAAGCACATTAAATAAAATTCAGAGTGCACAGTTAAAATAAGAGTCTGTGTATATCTTGTGTTCATTTTTTATTTATATAGTCACAGCAATGGTGCACACGTGCCTTTACAAATATATATATATATATATATGTTGGGAACAAACGTTTTCCAAACTGAAATCAGTGTTCATCGAGCAATAGTTACTGCTTTTCCGCATGCTGTCCAGCAGATGCCACTGTCGAGCGCGGTGTTATGACGCTTCGATGAGTGAAGCTTTTTGATACATTTGTAAGAAATGACTCAAGCTTCAGAGGTCGTTACCAAGGAGGACGAGCATCACTAACTTGTGTTACTAAGGAAGAGCTTGTTCTTCTCTATGATTAATGTCTCTTGCTAAAACAGCTAAGTAATACATTACCGCCGCCTACTGGCGCATGGCAAGAAAGAAAGAAAAAGAAAAGAAAGAAAGAAAAGAGTAGTTTGCAGAGATTGAATTTACTGTTGGGCATAGATTGTTCACATTTAGTACAACTAGAAGTAAGAGAGCCTAAGTATTTTAGGCACAGAGGTTAATAATAAGTACTTATTAAAAGTAATTATATTGACCTCTGTGGTATTAGGACAGTAATTTTTGTAATTTTGCTTCTGTACATGATCACAGTAGATTGAAATTAGGAAAACAAGATGTGCTTGTAGTGTGGACTTTCAGTTTTAATTAAAAGGTTTAAAAAAAAATGTACATGAACTATTTAGGAGGCCCTAAATATTTAGTACATTTCCGAGAAGTAATTGGACAAATAGGGAATAACCCTCTTGTGTCTGATGATTTGCGGATGTTCATGCTGGTTATACGGCCGCAAATTGAACTTACGCTAACGAGTTTTACTGGCAAACGTTAGCAGAGCCGGTAAAACAGATATTTGCAACAGTATAACAGCATGAACATTCGCAAATCATCAGACACAAGGGAGTTATTCCCATTCTAATCCAATTCCATTGTTTGCATGGTTTATTTTTCTGTAGATAATTCGATCGGTGAGGCTTACCGTAAGGCATTGTCGCTCCAACAGTGGTCAGGGCACGGAGTAATGCATCAAATGTAAAAATCCATCAAATCCTTCAAATGTGAAACGGTAAGTCTGTGTCAGAATTCATATCAATACTTTCATATGGTAGCTTAAATTCACCCATTTCGGCGGTGGCGGTACACGACTTTCTCTTGCTCTCAGGTAACAGGGCCATTATGACATCTGCGTAGCAGCACGCGTAACCAGTGTTCTGTCAAACTGTGTGTCTTCTTGCATAAATCGACAGTTCCGCGTCCCGATAATACTGCGCATGTGCAGTTGCGCGGAGGGCTGGCCTGTCGACAGGAATGACTCTCTAACCAGAAGGCCAAAATCCAAGGCTCTGGCCTTGTGACCAGAGAATCCTTTTGAGCTGTTGAGAGTGAGGTTTACTAGCTACATACGCACAGCGACTCCTGCTGGCCTCCGTTACACTCACCCCCCTAAACTCACTCCCATCCGGGTCACAGCACCACTGTAGCCGGTTGTAACTGACTCTGCCCATTCGCTCCCGTCGGGACACAAACTCACGATCCTCGGCATGGGAGTCGGACTCTCTAACCAGAAGGCCAAAACCCAAGGCTCTGACTTTGCAACCAGAGAATCCTTTTGAGCTGTTGGGAGTGAGGTTTACTAACTACATACGCACAGTGACTCCTGCTGGCCTCCATTACACTAGTTCTTTGCTGATGTACTTCCTGGTATATAACACAGAGTTGCAGATTATCGTTCAGTGACAGCGCTGTGAAAACCTGAATAAATACAATGTGATTTTCTTATGAATATCTTTAGACCACCAAAAAGAAATTATTTAAGTGTAGGGTTATACCTAACTTGCAATTCCCCTGCAATACCAGTACAATTCAATTCAATTACAAGAAATTTAGGGATTCCATCATCTACAGTCCAGAATATAATCAGAAGATTCAGAGAATCTGGACAACTTTCTACATGTAAGCAGCAAGGCTGAAAACCAACATTGAATGCTCGTGACCGTCAATCCCTCAGGCGGCACTGCATTAAAAATCGACATCATTGTGTAAAGGATCTTACCACTTGGGCTCAGGAACACTTCAGAAAACCATTGTTAGTTAACACAGTTCGTCGCTACATCTACAAGTGCAAGTTAAAACTCTACCATGCAAAGCGAAAGCCATACATCAACAACATCCAGAAATGCCGCCGCCTTCTCTGGGCCCAAGCTCATTTGAAATGGACAGACACAAAGTGGAAAAATGTGCTGTGGTCTGATGAGTCCACATTTCAAATTGTTTTTGGAAATCATGGATGTCGTGTCCTCCAGACAAAAGAGGAAGCACTTCTGAGTCACAACTGAAGGTCTATCACAGATGTGCACATAACTGGTGCCTGTGGGTGCTAAAATGCAATGCACAGCAGAACAACAGAGGGAAGTACTTTTCAATAAATCCAATGTCATCACTTTCCTATTGAGAAGAGTTTCCCTCCATGTTTTCTGCTGCACATCCTGTATTTTTAGCATGCACGAGCACCGGTTATGGGCACACCTGGTCGGCCATTTTCGTCAGCGTCATGATGCTGACCAACTCTACCGTTCATCTATGCTGTTTCACAGAAACATGGAATCTCATTGCTGTATTTTAAACACATGCTGCCATCTCAACGTCTTTTTCAGGGATGTCCCCGCTTATTTCAGCAAGACAATGCCAAGCCACATTCTGCACGTGTTACAACAGCGTGGCTTCATAGTTAAAGAGTGCGGGTACTAAACTGGCCTGCCTACAGTCCAGACCTGTCACCCACTGAAAATGTGTGGAGCATGTTGAAGTGCAAAATACGACAACGGAGACCCCGGACTGTTGAACAACTGAAATCATACATCAGAATCAGAATCAGAATCAGAAGAAGTTTATTGCCATTGCCAGTGAACAGGATTCACAGACTAGGAATTTGCTTCGGTACAATGGTGCAACATTAAGAAGAGATAAAATGCTAGGATAAAATATAACATATGTGTCAAAATAAGATAAAATATAAGATAAAAAAAGAAATATGAAATATGAAAGGCTGTGTGCAACAGAAAAACAGAGAAACAGAAAAAACAGTGCAGTGGAAGGAGTGCAATTAAAAACCAAAGTACATTGTCTAAAGTGACCCGTGATAAAATGATAAAGTGACAGAGTTAAGCTTAAGGTGACTGAGTTATGAAGTGTTCATGAGTCTAATGGCAGAGGGGAAGAAACTGTTCTTATGGTGGGAGGTTCTGGTCCGGATGGACCGTAGCCTCCTGCCCGAGGGGAGTGGTTTGAATAGACCGTGAGCAGGGTGAGAAGGGTTAACTGTGAGCCGACCTGCTCAGCCCAGAGTCCTGGAGACGTGCAGGTCGTGGAGAGATGGAAGGCTACAGCCGATCACCTTCTCAGCAGAGGCCACAATGCACTGCAGTCTGTGTCTGTCCCTGGCTGTGGCCCCGGCGTACCACACCGTGATGGAGGAGCAGAGGATGGACTCGATGATGGCCGTGTAGAACTGCACCATCAGCTGGACAGGCAGCTTGGCCTTCTTCAGCTGCCACAGGAAGTACATCCTCTGCTGGGCCTTCTTGATAAGGGAGCTGATGGTTGACTCCCACTTGAGGTCCTGGGTGATGCTGGTGCCGAGGAAGCGCTGACAGACCACAGTGGTGATGGGGCTGTTGGTGAGAGCGAGAGAGGGCTGTGGCTTTCCTGAAGTCCACGATCATCTCCACTGTTTTCTGGGCGTTGAGCTCCAAGTTGTTGCTGCTGCACCAGGTCACCAGCCGGTCCACCTCCCTCCTGTAGGCAGACTCATCCCCATCCGAAATGAGTCCGATGAGGGTGGTGTCGTCCGCAAACTTGATGAGCTTTACAGAGTCATGGCTGGAGGTGCAGCAGTTAGTGTACAGGGAGAAGAGCAGAGGGGAAAGGACACAGCCCTGTGGAGATCCTCTACTGAGAGCCCGAGTGTTTGAGACATTTTTTCCCAGCCTCACATGCTGACTCCAGTCCGTCAGGAAGTCTGTGATCCACCTGCAGGTGGAATTGGGCACGTGGAGCAGAGAAAGCTTGTCCTGGAGCAAAGCTGGAAGGATGGTGTTGAATGCAGAGCTGAAGTCCACAAACAGGATCCTAGCATAGGTTCCTGGGGAGTCCAGGTGCTGCAGGATGGAGTGCAGGGCCAGGTTTATGGCGTCATCTACAAACCTGTTGGCTCTGTAGGCAAACTGCAGGGGGTCCAGGAGGGGGTCGGTGATGGACTTCAGGTGGGATAAAACCAGGCGTTTGAAGGTCTTCATGACTACAGACGTGAGAGCCACAGGCCTGTAGTCATTAAGTCCAGTGACGCGTGGTTTCTTGGGGACTGGAACTATGATTGAGGACTTGAAACAGACTGGAACATGGCATGACTCCAGGGAGGTGTTGAAGATACTCGTGAAGACTGGGGCCAGCTCATCCATCTTGTTGTGTAGTGAGCGGACGTTGGAGAGAAATATCCCAGGTAGGGGCGTGCGCATGCCCCTTCGTCTGAGGCGCACGAGAGCTCCAGCTCGTTTTCCTCTCCGCCGTCGTCTCACTTTTTTGGCCAAAAAGTGAACCAGTTCAGCTGCAGGCACTAAAAAAACTGGCGTAATGTCTGTGGATGTTGATGATTTGATGTTTAGAAGCTCCTCGCGGGTGTAGGGACACGATGATGATACATCAAGCAAGAATGGGAAAGAAGTCCACCTACAGAGCTGCAACAATTAGTGTCCTCAGTTCCCAAATGCTTATTGAGTGTTGTTAGAAGGAAAGGTGATGTAACACAGTGGTAAACATACCACTGTCCCAGCTTTTTTGAAATGTGTTGCAGGCATCCATTTCAAAATGAGCAAATATTTGCACAAAAACAATAAAGTTTATCAGTTTGAACATTAAATATCTTGTTTTTGTGTATTCCATTGAATATAGGTTGAAGAGGATTTGCAAATCATTGTATTCTGTTTTTATTTACATTTTACACAACATCCCAACTTCATTGGAATTGGGGTTGTATTTCCACTTTCAAGCTCCAAATCACAGTTGTAAATGGCACAAAAACAACAGGTCTCTTTGCGCACCGAAGCTTTCCTGCCTTGGGTGACGACTTTATTAACTTTAGAAATTTAGGTCCAAAGGTTTGGCTTATAAACAGTGAGTGTCAATCATTATTCAGCCTTGAATCTTCCTACAAAATGTGACATATTAATTGCTTAATAATAATAATAATAATAAATAAGCAGCGATGTCCCTGAAAAAGACGTTGCTTGGATGGCAGCATGTGTTGCTCCAAAACCTGGATGTACCTTTCAGCATTGATGGTGCCATCACAGATGTGTTAGTGCCCATGTCATGGGCACTAACACACCCCCATACCATCACAGATGCTGGCTTTTGAACTTTGCGCTGTTAACAATCTGGATGTTGGGAGAGGGTCGTAACACGGACCCACAACAGGGGGCGCAAATGAACGGACAATGGATAAGACAAAGAGTAACAATTTAATGTTGTGAAATGCACAACTGAATACAGACAAAGATAATGCCAATTGTACACAAGGTGACGTGCGGGCAGACTCAAAGATAGGAGACCTCTGGCGATCGGCGAGCCGGGACCCACACAGCTTCCACCACCAACGGCCTGAATAACACCGGAGCCGCCAAGTCCTGAGTCCCCAGGTGGTCACCGTCTTCTGTTGCAGACCCTGGTACTGCTGGCAGAAGATGAAAAGACAGTTATGGTGAGTGTGTATCCACACACCCAGTAATCCTTTTTCTACAGATCTTCCAGGAGGGAAAACCTCCACCTCCAGACACAATTTCACCCGTGCAGCTCCTGTTAGTCTCTTCCCTGGATGGAGTAAGAGGCGAAGAACGTCGCACTCCCACTATCCGCCAATCCAGCTTCAGACTCAATCCACAGGAATACGGCTGCACACAGAACAATGTTAGATACAACGATAATCAGCAGAGAAGGTTACCTTCGACGGTAGTTGATTTCTCGGCGAGGAGGTGGAGTAATGATCCGGCTTTTATAGGGATGACGGTGATTGTTGACAGCTGGTGTAAATGAGTGACAGCTGTCACTCTGTCTCGGCGCCCTCTCATGCTTGAAGCCCGCACTCCAAGCAGGGCGCCGACTGGTGGTGGTGGGCCAGCAGTACCTCCTCTTCAGCGGCCCACACAACACTGGATGGTCTTTTTCCTCATTGTCTGGAGGGCACGATGTCCATGATTTCCAAAACCATTTTGAAATGTGGATTCATCAGACCACAGCACACTTTTCCACTTTGCATCTGTCCATTTCAAATTAGCTCGGGCCCAGAGAAGGCGGTGGTGTTTCTGGATGTTGTTGATGTATGGCTTTTGCTTTGCATGGTAGAGTTTTAACTTGCACTTGTAGATGTAGCGACAAACTGTGTTAACTGACAATGGTTTTCTGAAGTGTTCCTGAGCCCACGTGGTAAGATCCTTTACACAGTGATGCCGGTTTTAATGCAGTGCCGCCTGAGGGATCGAAGGTCACAGGCATTCAATGTTGGTTTTAGGCCTTGCTGCTTATGTGTAGAAAGTTCTCCAGATTCTCTGAATCTTCTTATTATGGACTGTAGATGATGGAATCCCTAAATTCCTTGCAATTGAACATTGAGAAACATTGTTCTTAAACTGTTGGACTATTTTGTTCATGAAGTTGTTTACAAAGTGGTGATCCTCGCCCCATCTTTGCTTGTGAACATCTGAGCCTTTTGGGGATGCTACTTTTATACCCAATCATGACACTCACAATTAGTGTCCTCAGTTCCCAAACGCTTGGGGGAGGTGATAGTCTAGTGGTTAAGGCATTGGGCTTGAGACCACGAGATCCTCGGTTCAAATCCCAGCGTGACTGGAAAATCACTACAAACTCACACCCTTGGGCAAGGTCTTTAATCCCCTATTGCTCCCGGTGTGTAGAGAGCACTTTGTATGGCAGCAACCTGACATCGGGGTGCATGTGAGGCATTATTGTAAAGCGCTTTGAGCATCTGATGCAGATGGAAAAGCGATATATAAATGCAGTCCATTTACCATTTATTTATTGATTGTTGTTAGAAGGAAAGGTGATGTGGTAAACATAACACTGTCCCAGCTTTTTTGAAACGTGTTGCAGACATCAAGATGAGCAAATACGAGTATTTACACAAAAACAATAAAGTTTACCAGTTTGAACATTAAATATCTTGTCTTTGTGGTGTACTCAATTGAATATAGGTTGAAGAGGATTTGCAAATCATTGTATTCTGTTTTTATTTACATTTTACACAACCTCCCAACTTCATTGGAATTGGGGTTGTATTTCCACTTTTCAAGCTCTCAGTCACAGTTATAAGTGGTACAAAAACAACAGGCCTTTGCGCACTGAAGCTTTCCTACTCTGAATGATGACTTTATTGACTTTAGAAATTTAGGTCCAAAGGTTTTACTTATACACAGAAAGTGTCAATCATTATTCAGCCTCGACTCTTCCTACAAAATGTGACTAGTTGCTTAAGAATAATTTGAAAAATATATTAGAGCCCACCCATATACTTCAGAGGGACCTACATCTATGTAACCAAACTAGTGGGTGTGATGGAAATTAAGGAAAATTTTTGGGTACGGCACAGGACCCTATTTTTAGGGAGCTTGTAGAGGGACAGTGAGCCGCCCCTCCCTGTCCGTAGACTTGGGGGCAGTGCCCTGGGCCCTTAGCCTCCCCGGCCTGGGTTTATGGCGAAGAAACCATTGGGCAGCTGAGAGAGAGAGAGAGAGAGAGAGGAGAGAGAGAGAGAGAGAGAGGAGAGAGAGGTGCGATGGAAAATTAAAGAAACTTTTGGAACTATCCAATCAAATTTAATGTCCAGTGCAGGTCTTCTTTATAAAAACACATTTCAACATTTCACAGTTTGGGTTGTTTTTCCCACTGTGTGCAAAGATCTTGTCCGTGTCCCTCCCTTCTCTCAAATTACACAGGAAGTGCTTTCAATCTGAGCAATAGAGGAATTCACAAACAACTGGAAACGTTACGTAAGGCCACTTCAACATACGTGTGCCTCTGAGTGTCTGGGATAACAGATGAATAATAGCCTCCCACACGGCAGGAACATCACAGAAGGACAGAGGCCAGTTTCAGAGTGACTTACGCAGCATTTTGGACCTCAGGAAGGATTGTTTTTTGAGAGATTCTTGGTTTGGGATCCAGACTGTTGGAAATAAACTGGATGAACACCAGAAGACATCAAGAGGATCTTTCACAAGAAATCAAAGAGATTTAGGAGTAATGACATCTGAAAAAAGGACCTCTCTCAGATATGGTTATAACACAATAAACAGCGTGACTGGGCGGTGATTTGGGGATTGGAAATTACCACAAAACAGCGCACTTTATTTGTGCAGATCTGAAAAACCAGACCAGAGAGGAACCTACGCAAAGAAGGGACTTCTGATTCTTCTAGATCTTTTTCTTTCTTTTTTTGTGAACCTGTAACCTTCTCCTCATGGCAACGGTGGAAGCAGAGATGTCCTACAGTGAAGCCATTCTGAAAGCCTCTGCCTCCCTGACTCGCTTCCCCCTTATCCCAGTCAAAGGAGTTCCTCTCATGAACCACATTGCCAACAACTGGGACACTATCTGGGCTTTCCGTCCTGACCCCTCAGACCTTCTCATCGCCACCTACCCCAAAGCAGGTACAGCTTATGCCTGTGGTCTTTCCGGAATGAGATTTTGGAGTGGGAATCTGGAGCAGAAAGTATCTATCATCCCAACTCGGTGTGGATTTGTGGTCTTTCATTAGGAACCACATGGACCCAGGAGATAGTGGACCTGCTTCTCCACGGTGGAGATGCTGACTTCTGCAAACGAGCCCCCACACCTATGCGGAGTCCTTTCCTGGAGATCTATTCACCACCACCCATCCCCTCAGGTGTGCATTTTCTTTCTGATATGTTTGCTTTTGATTAGCAATATTCTTTACAGAAGATATTGAGTGGAGCAGTTGTTGCTGTGTTTATTTGATCTTTGTTGTTGTTGTTAGTATGACCCTCTGAGTCTGGTCTGCTTGAGGTTTCTTCCTCAAAAAATGCCAGAGAGACTTTTCCTTACCACTGTTGTCTACATGCTTGCTCAAGAGTAATGGTAAGGTCAGACCCTAACCTTGTGAAGTGCCTTGGGGCATCTTCCGTTGTGATTCGGTGGTGTACAAAGAAGTTGAATTTATTTTTTTTTCATTAATGACCCTTGTATTAATTTACTTTGTACAATTACTAACAATGGGGAGGTGGTGGCGTAATGGCTTGCACGTTGGACTGGGACGCCAGCAATTCGGGTTTGCTTCCCAATTGCAGCCACGCTCCCTACTGGCACTCTTGACAACAGTGCTGGGGAGGAGTGAGAGACATGTACAGTGGGCCCTTCTGGAAATATGTCTATATTCTCTATATGTCTATATTCTCTATATAATATGTCTATATTCTATATACTCTATTTCTTCTTCTTCTTCTTCTTCTCTCCAATTCAGATACAAGAGAAATTCTGCTTTAATGGACCAGAATTCATTGAAATACTTGGGAATACAATTATCAAAAACAACTTATACACTCTTTGCCTTAAATTACTGTCCCCTCATGACAAAATTAAAGAAGACATCAGTACATGGAACTCTATTTCTTCTCCGATCTCAGTCATAGAATTGATTTGGTAAAAATGAATGTTCTGCCTCCATTTCTCTTTTTATTTCAGGCCCTTCCAATAGAAACCCCCAGAAACTTTACTCTGATTTAAATAAAATAATCTTTCGATTTATCTGGCAGGGGTAAAAAAGCCAGGGTCAACTGTCAACCTTACAACTCCAAAAGGAAGAAGGTGGGATGGCCCTTCCACATTCAAAAACTATTTCTATGAACCCAGATTAAACCTTTGATAAAGATCTGTAACCCAGCATATAAACCAGATGAAAAGATATTGATACTATTCCCATATGGAAAAAACCCCCAGTACATGCAGTGATAGCTCAAAAAATTCTTGGAGGACCTCTAGATACTGTGAAATAGACTTTAATAGAAGCTCAATTTAAAACCTGGAAGACAGTTAAAAGACAAATATAAACTGGATGATAAAATACAATAATTCAATGTTGTGCATTTGATGGATCATCGATTCAAATCATGGGTCGCAAAAGGAATACAACCTTCTTCTCCTTTACAGAAAAAGGCCAATTTAAAGACTTTGAATAAAAGAAATATGGTCTTGAGAAAAGTTGATTTTTTTATAGATATCTTCAGATTTGCAACTATTTGATCGAATATAAGAAACAAAACAAATCTAGAGGATCCGATACTGAGATGATTTACAGATGCTCATCAAAATGCTTCAAACATGGGAGTTATTTCAAAAATCTATAAGGTCTTATGACTAAGAAACAACATACAACAAAGTACATTAAAGGACATGGGAGAAAGAGGGGAATCTCTCAATATCAATGAAGAATGGTCAGGTATGTGGAATTTTGTATGGAGATGCACAAACTCCCAATGTGGAGGGAATTTGGTTGGATGTGTAGTGTCCGTTTTTTAATCACACCGAGGCAGAAAGCACACTTTGCATGAGGTGATAGTGAATGTTGGAGACAGTGCGGGGTGTCAGGAAGAAGACCACTGCATATTTTCTGGGAGTGCCCAGTAATAAAACCATTTTGGATGGCGGTCCATAAAACACTAAAAAAACATTCTGAACATTGACTTGCCTCTACATTTTACTTCACCATTTCTGGAAATTGTTGTTTTTCAGGCAAGAAGTGATAAATATATGTTCAGCATATTGATCTCAGCCTGTAAAAAAAGCTCTAACAAGAAAATGGTTGCTTCCTGAAGCCCCCACAATACAAGAGTGGATTAATATTATGAATGATCTTTATGTTATGGAAAGGATGACTTTTTGTTTACGTTTACAGAAGGATGCTTTATTGAATATTGGAGGAAGTGGGGTTAAATACGGTATATGAAACTTCAACGAACAGACTTTGTGGAGGTGACAGTCCAAGAACCGTTATGATGCCGTCTTGTCTTAGTGTTTTTGAGCTCAAGTTATTATTTCTTTATTTGCTTTAAATTTCTGTATCTCTATCTCTTCAGATCTCTTTTTGATAGGCCAAGAGGCACTTTTTTTTAACAATCGCTATCTCTCCCATGTTGTATTTTATGTGTAGTGTTTAAAATTGAGGACTACAGAGCAAACTGAACAGATTTCTATCTAAAAAGCAATGTAAATATTCTGTTGTCTAAAAACCAAAATAAAGAATCTCAAAAAATGGGCAGGGTGCATACATTTAGGCACCTTTGTCATTTTACTGATTTGAATACATTTAGCACTAATATTGGAACACAAAATTGGTTTTGGTAAGCTCATTGACCCTTGACCTCCTTACACAAGTGAATCCAATCATGTGAAAGGATATTTAAGGTGGCCATTTGCAAATGATTCCCCTCTTTGCATCTCTTCTAATTAGTGGCAACATGGGAGCCTTGAAACAACTCTCAAATGACCTGAAAACAAAGACTGTTCAACATCATGGTTTAGGGGAAGGATACAAAAAGCTATCTTAGAGATTTCAGCTGTCAGTTTCCACTGTGAGGAACATAGTGAGGAAATGGAAGACCGCAGGCACAGTACTAATTAAGACCCCAAGTGGCAAACCAAGAAAAAATCTCAGATAAGCAAAGGATGGTGAGAACAGTCATAGTCAACGCACAGACCTGCTCCAAAGACCTACAACATGATCTTGCTGCAGATAGTGTCTCTGTGCAATTGTTCAACTATACAGCGCACTTTGCACAAAGAGATGCTGTAATGCAGAAGAAGCCTTTTCTGCATACACGCCACAAACAGAGTTGCTTGAGGTATGCTAAAGCACATTTGGACAAGCCAGCTTCATTTTGGAATAAGGTGCTGTGGACTGATGAAACTAAAATTGAGTTATTTGGACATAACAAGGTGTGGTATGCATGGCTGAAAAAGAACACAGCATTCCAAGAAAAATGCTTGCTACCTACAGTAAAATTTGGAGGTGGTTCCATCATGCTGTGGGGCTGTGTGGTCAGTGCAGGTACTGGGAATCTTGTTAAAGTTGAGGGTCACATGGATTCCAGTCAATATCTGCAGATTCTTGAGAACAATGTTCATGAATCAGTGACAAAGTTGAAGTTGTGCCGAGGCTGGATCTTTCAACCAGACAATGACCCTAAACACTGCTCAAAATCTACTAAGGCATTCATGCAGAGGAATAAGTATAACGTTCTGGAATGGCCATCTCAATCCACAGACCTGAATATTATTGAAAATCTGTGATGTGATTTTAATAAGGCTGTTCATGCTCGGAAACCAACAAACCCGACTGAACTGGAGATGTTTTGTAAAGAAAAATGGTCCAAAATACCTTCAACCAGAATCTAGACTCTCATTGGAAGCTATAGAAAGTGTTTAGAGGCTGTAATTTCTGAAAAAGGATGATATATTTTTTCTGTTGGGGTGCCCAAATTTATACACCTGCCTAATTTTGTTAAAGATTTATTACACACTTTCTGTAAATCCTACAAACTTCATTTCACTTCTCAAATATCCCTGTGTTTGTCTGCTATATGATATATTTAACTGAAATTGCTGATCCGAATAACCAATGATTTATAAAGGAAAATCATAAAAATGATCAGGGGTGCCCAAACTTTACATACAACTGTATACACAGCACTTTTCCCACATTTTGTTATGTTACAGCTTTATTCCAAAATGGAGTAAATTCATTGTTTCCCCTTAAAATTCTACTCACAACACCCCATAATGACAACATGAAAAAGTTTTTTATTTTTATTTTTTTAATTTATTAAACATAAAAAAAAACTAAGAAATCACATGTATAGAAATATTCACACCCTTTGCTTACTTTGTTGATTCACCTTTGGCAAAAATACAGCCTCAAGTCCTTCTTGAATATGATGCCACAAGCTTGTTCACCTATCTTTTGGGCAGTTTTGCCTATTCCTCTTTGCAGCACCTCTCAAGCGCCATCAGATTGAATGTGGAGCATCTGTGCACAGCCTTTTTCAGACCTTTCCAGAGATATTCAATTGGATTCAGGTCTGGTCTCTGGCTGGGCCACTCAAAGACATTCACAGAGTTGTCCTGAAGCCACTCCTGTGATATCTTTGCTGTGTGCTTAGGGTCACTGTTCTGCTGAAGATGAACTGTTGCCCCAGTCTGACGTCAAGAACACTCTGGAGCAGGTTTTTCATCCAGGATGTCTCTGTACATTGCTGCATTCATCTTTCTCTCAATCCTAACGAGTCTCCCAGTTCCTGCCGCTAAAAAACATCCCCACAGCATGATGCTGCCACCACCATGCTTCGCTGTAGGGATGGCTCTGGTTTCCTCCAACATGATGCCTGGTATTCACGCCAAAGAGTTAAATTTTTGTCTCATCAGACCAGAGACTTTTGTTTCTCATAGTCTGAGAGTCCTTCAGGGGCCTTCTGGCAAACTCCAGGTGGGCTGCCATGTGCCTTTTACTAAGGAGTGACTTCTGTCTGGCCACTCTACCATACAAGCCTGATTGGTGGATTGCTGCAGAGATGGTTGTCCTTCTGGTTCTCCTCTCTCCACAGAGGAATGCTGGAGCTCTGACAGCGTGACCATCGTGTTCTCGGTCACCTCTTTGACTACGGCCCTTCTCTCCTGTTCGCTCAGTTTAGACGGGCGGCCAGCTCTAGGAAGAGTCCTGTTGGATCTGAACTTCTTCCATTTACAGATGATGGAGGCCACTGTGGCCACTGGGACCTTCAATGCAACAGAAATATTTCTGTTCCTGTCCTCAGATTTGTGGCTCGAGACAATCCTGTCTCAGAGGTCTACAGACAATTCCTTTGAATTCATGCTTGGTTTGTGCTCTGACATGCACTGTCAACTGTGGGACCTTATATGTAGACAGGTGTAAGACTTTCCAAATCATGTCCAGCCAACTGAATTTACCCCAGGTGGACTCCAAATAAGCTATAGATACATCTCAAGGATGATCAGTGGAAACAGGAGGTACCTGAGCTCAATTTTGAGCTTCATGGCAAAATCTGTGAATATTTATGTACATGTGATTTTTAGTTTTTTTTTGTAATAAATTTGTAAAAATATCAAATAACTTTTTTCACATTGTCATTATGGGGTATTGTGTGTAGAAGTTTGAGGAAAAAAGGAATTTCATCCATTTGGAATAAAACTGTAACATGATAAATTTGGAAAAACTGCAGTGCTGTGAATATTTCAGACGCACTGAATTCCTCCACTGTCATGGAGGACAATCGATGCTGTGTGTCCAAGGCGAGACATCAGTGATGTCAAGATCTTGTATCACTTTCTTCTTCCCCACCCACCTCCTCCACACCACCCTGAGTCTCAAGAGGCACATCTGGCATCATCATCCTCACAGGCAGCAAACAGACTCATAGCTCTGCTTGAAAATTCTACTCTGGCTCGAAGAAATGCCGACAACAAATGAATTACTGTGTTAGTCCCCTTCAGTTAAAGCTAACAGTCTACACTCCAAGCACATCTTGTTTGTTTAATTTCAACTCCATTATGGCGGTGTACAAAGGGAAAAAAAATAGCCAAATTGTCACTGTCCAAATTCTTGTGGACCTGACTGTAATATTTTGGTCAGAATATAATATATAATATTTAATATTTATATTATATATTATAATATATAATATTTTGGACTGTAATATTTGGTCACCACACCATGGAACTTCACCTGGTTCTGGATGGCAATCGTCCAGGTTGACCTGTCCAACTGAGCAAAAATAATAAAGTGTTGCAAGTCAGTATGTGTGTTAGTATACGACCCAAAACTAGAATCTATTTGTTGTGGTTCTGTCATATATATCCCATTTAACCATTTCAGGTCTTGACCTTCTGAGGAAAATGGATCCTCCAAGAATGATCAAGACACATCTCCCTTTTAAGTTGGTGCCACCTGCATTTTGGGAAAACAAGTGCAAGGTGTGTGAGAGATTTTACTGAGGGGTACATTTGAAATGTTTTTGCTTCAGATGGTACCGATAACAGCTGTGATGCTTGTAGCAGATAGTGTCCCTTATCCCACGGACTCTGTATTGTTATCAAATCCTGCTTTATTTCTCTCAACACAGACGATCTACGTGGCACGCAACGCCAAAGATAATTTGGTGAGCTACTACTACTTTGACTGTATGAATCTTACCCAACCTGAGCCCGGGCCCTGGGACGGCTACATCCACAAATTTATGAAAGGAGATCGTAAGTCGATTAAAATTCATTTTTACAGATTATGACTAGCTTGCATAAAGTTTCTAAATGAGATGTTTAATTAACACCCACAAAATATCACCTGACATTTTAAAGTGTTATAAATAAAACAACCAAAAGTTACAAATCCTCCAGAAATGATAAAAGAACTGAAATTGTTTAAATGTTGGTTTTTTTTTTTGTTTTTTTTTTTTAATCCACGGTGCTGCAAATAATAGTCTCGACTTTTCCGCCTTATTCTATACACAAATTATTATGCTTCAGTGGATATAATGAGTGTTCTGCTTGTTCAGACAATTGGTGACTCAAAAAAAGAAGTTAAAAGTTCACCAATGTTCTCCTGTTGATGTTAAACTGTCCATTATGACGTGTGCTGCTGCCTTTCTTGGCCAGGTCATCCTTGCAAAAGAGGTTTCAATCGCAGTAGAATTCTACCTGTTAAATAAAGGTTACTATTATAATTATATAAACATGAAGTCCTGCTAAAGTTCCTTTTGTTGTTCTGTCCATCCTGATAACTAAATAAAGAAAGAAATATCTACAAAACAAAAATATCTGGCACAACATTATTGTTAAATATTGTTATGCATTCAGACACTTAGTTTATTAAGGTGAACATCTTGTAATTGTATGGGAAAATGGCTAAAATAAATAAATAAATAAATAAATAAAATCAAAAACCACCTCAAGTTGCACAATAACTTCACGTTGCCATAATTATAACTTTGAAGTCTCTGGAATGTAGACCACACCTCAGTGGTTTTAAATTAGTTTACAAGCATTTTACCATCATTTTCCCCTGAGAGCATAGTGGTGGTACAGTGATAATTAATCCATCTGGTCTGGTCTGGTCTGTCTTACACGAAAAAGCAAGTTTTATATTGGTCCTGAGGTCCATTATCCCTGGATTCCAATCACACTTTCAAACCCAATCAGTGGTGCCGCCAGGGATTTTGGGACCCATGAAAAGAATCTTACTGGACCCCCCACCCCCACCCCATATTATTGTGTCATATTGTGTTATAAATGTATTAGGGGCCTCTCTGGGCCCCTGTCAATCATGGACCCCTAGAATCCTTCTTCTCATTCTCCCCTTTTCAGCACCCCTGATCCCAATGGATTTTTTTTTATTGCAATAGGAAAGTTTCAACACTTCTGATGTCCTCTGTTCATCCAGATGGAAAAAAAAAAAAAAAAAAATCAAATAGTACATGATCAAAAATTATGGTAAACTGTATCACAGTTTGTATAAACCTTTGAATTCTGGTTCTTCAGTGGCATGGGGCTCCTGGTATGACCATGTGAAAGGTTTCTGGAGGAGAGAGAGGAGAAGAACATCCTCTACCTCTTCTATGAAGACATGAAAGAGGTCAGGCTGTTCTTGTATAGACTTTTTCCCCCTTTTTTTCTTCTCCTGAACCATTTTTATTCTTACAGAATCCTCGGCGTGAAGTCGAGCGCATCATGAGATACCTGGATTTGTCCATCTCAGATGAGATCATCAGCAAAATTGTTGAGCTCACATCGTTCAAGAGCATGAAGGAGAACCCGATGGCCAACTACTCCTGCATCCCTGCCTCAGTTTTTGATCATTCTGTCTCCCCATTTATGAGAAAAGGTGGATCATTTTCCTGTTATGTCCTTAGTAGTGAGCCACTGATCAGAATAAATATCAAGATGCATGATTTTTACAATATCATGACTATATCATCTCGCAAATGCATAAAGGAGAGATCAAATAACGTGTTTAAAATATAATGAATTTCAGTAAAGCAGAATAGAGATCCACATCTAACTGTACTAAAATGTAAACATTATAATGTTCTCAAACAAGAGAATCATCAAGATCTTGTATTAGATTGAATTATATTGTGCATAGGGTATGCATCATATATACTTGTCAAATCTATTTATTTTATAAACAATGCAATTTCAAGGAAACATTACACTATAACGTAGGAATTTACCATATAGAGCTCAAGGGTGGGCGTAATAGAGCTGTAGCCCCTCAAGAAGTTCAGTTCTCTCCACTCCCACTCAAGGTGGAGGTAGGATCGTATCAAGGATTAGCTGTGAGCCCTTCTTGTTTACAATGGTAATGGGAGGGTTGATAGATGAGATCAGGAATTTCCAAAGTATGATGTTTGTGGATAACCCTGTAATCTCTAGTAATATTAGGAGGCTGGTTGAGGTGAGCCCAGAGAAGGGGAGCTATGCTCTGGAGAGAAGGGGAATGAAAGCCAGATGCAAGAAAGAGTGCCTGGGCCTGGACAAGAGTGAGGGCCGCAGAATAGTACATTTGTAAAAAGGTGGATGCATCCAGTATGCAGAATCTTTCTCCTGGTTGACCATAGCATAGTTCAGTCTGGCTTGAGGGTGTTTGTTCTGCAGAAGTGGAGTTTTTCTTTGTCTGCAACCTCACAGTCCATTCCTGTCCAGGGATCTAATGATTGTCTTCGAGACTACAAATTCCCGACTTGGCTAAGTCATTCACTTGTGTCTTGGCAGTTGTTCTGGGGTCTTAGACAAATCTCTCATTAGTTTTCTTTCCAGCCCTTAAATCTTTTGCTTCCTACCTCTGCCAGGTTTGTTCTGTACTGTGGCTGACTGAATTTCTTGATGATACTTCTCACTCCAGTTCTTGACACACACAAAAAAAAAATCCAGGAAATCACATTGTAGGAGATTTAAAGTATTTATTTGTAAATTATAGTGGAAAATAAGTATTTGGTCAATAACAAAAGTTCAACTCATTACTTTGTAACATAACTTTTGTTGGCAATGACAGAGGTCAAATGTTTCCTGTAAGTCTTCACCAGGTTTGCACACACTGTAGGTGGTATTTTGACCCATTCCTCCATGCAGATCTCCTCTAGAGCAGTGATGTTTTGGGGCTGCCGCTGGGCAACATGGACTTTCAGCTCCCTCCACAAATTTTCTATGGGGTTGACATCCGGAGACTGGCTTGGCCACTCCACGACATTGAAATGCTTTTTACGGAGCCACTCCTTCATTGCCCAAGCAGTGTGTTTGGGATGCTTGTCATGCTGGGTGACCCAGCCACGTTGCATCTTCAATGTTCTCACTGATGGACGGAGGTTTTGGCTTAAAATCTCATGATACATGGCCACGTTCATTCTTCCCTTAACACGGATCAGTCGTCCTGTTCCCTTTGCAGAAAAACAGCCCCAAAGCATGATGGGTCCACCCCCATGCTTCACAGTAGATATCGTCTTCTTGGAATGCAACTCAGCATTTTCGTCCTCCAAACACGACGAGTTGAGTTTTTACCAAAATGTTCTATTTTGGTTTCATCTGACCACATGATATTCTCCCAATCCTCTTCTGGATCATACATATGCTCTCTGGCAAACTTCAGACGGGCCTGGACATGGCTGGCACTGCAGGATTTGAGTCCCTCTCTGCGTAATGTGTAGCCTTTGTTACTTTGGTCCCAGCTCTCTGCGGATCATTCATCAGGTCCCTCCGTGTAGTTCTGGGATTTTTGTTCACCGTTCTCATGATCATTTTGACCCCATGAGATGAGATCTTGCATGGAGCCTCAGATCGAGGGAGATTATCAATGGCCTTGTACGTCTTCCATTTTCTTACAATTGCTCCCATAGTTGATTTATTCAAACCAACCTGCTTGACTATTGTAGATTTACTCTTCCCAGCCTGGTGCACATCTACAACTGTCTTCCTGGTGTCCTTCGACAGCTCTTTGGTCTTGGCCATGGTTGAGTTTGGAGTCTGACTGTTTGAGGCTGTGGATAGGTGTCTTTTATACAGATAATGAGTTCCAACAGATGACATTAATACAGGTTACAGGTGGAGGACAGAAGAGCTTCTTAAAGAAGTTCCAGGTCTGTGAGAGCCAGGAATCTTGTTTGTTTGTGGGTGACCAAATACTTATTTTCCACCATAATTTACAAATACATTCTTTAGAAATGCTACAATGTAATTTTTCTATGGATTTTTTTTTTTTCTCATTTTGTCTCTAGTAGTTCAAGTATACCTAAGATGAAAATTACAGACCTCTGTCATCTTCCTAAGCAGGTTAACTTGCACAATCAGGGACTGACTAAATATTTTTTGCCCCCACTGTGTGTGTGTGTGTGTGTATATATATATATATATATATATATATATATATAGCCACCACTGTTATTTGCCACATAGTGAACTGTTTTATTCTGTATTCTTATCTACAGGTGAAGTGGGTGACTGGAGAAACCATTTCACACCTGAGCAATCCAAGGTGTTTGAAGAACATTACGAGAGGCAGATGAAGAACGCAAACATACCATTCAGAAACCTAATCTAACAATTTTCAATTTATTTTCATTTATACGTATAGTGCCAAATCACAACAGAGTTGCCTCAAGGCGCATCACACAAGTAAGGTCTGACCTTACTAACCCCCAGAGCAACAGTGGTAAGGATAAACTCCCTCTGAGGAAGAAACCTCAAGCAGACCAGACTCAAAGGGGTGACCCTCTGCTTGGGCCATGCTACAGACATAAATTACAGAACAATTCACAAAACGAATATACAGGAAATGCTGTTGGTGCACAGGAATACCACACCCATCTCTGGATGGAGCTGCACCTTAAACAGAGAGGAAAAAAAACAGAATCAGGCATCAGAAAGATAAGAAATACAGTATAATTTGTCAGCATTAAACAACAAGAAAAACAGGAAATACTAAGGTGATCGCTGGCCACAAGCCCTAAGGTTCACTAAAAGACCCAGAATTTAGGTAAAGTTGAGGCCGTGGCATGCTCCGTTTCCTAATAAAATGAATTAAAAGAGTAAAAAGCATAGAACTATACTATGCCAGTATGCTAGCCATATGAAAGGGAAAATAAGTGCATCTTAAGTCTGGACTTGAAAGTCTCTACAGAATATGACTGTTTTAATGACACAGGGAGTTCATTCCACAGATCAGGGGCACGATAAGAGAAAGCTCTATGACCCGCAGACTTCTTATTCACCCTAGGGACAAAAAGTAGTCCTGCACCCTGAGAACGCAAAGCCCGGGCCGGTACGTAAGGTTTAATTTGGTCAGCTGGGTAGGGAGGTGCCAGTCCGTGAACAGTTTTATAGCCTAGTAGCAGAACTTTAAAATCTGATCTCACTGGGACAGGAAGCCAGTGAAGAGATGCCAAATGGGTGTAATGTGGTCAAACTTTCTGCTTCATGTCAAAGTCTGGCTGCAGCATTTTGAACCAATTGGAGAGCCCTAATGCTAGACTTCAGTAAACCAGAAAACAGTACATTGTAGTAGTAGTCCAATCTGGAAGCGATAAACGCATTGATAAGGGTCTCAGCATCAGCCATAGACAGGATGGGACAAACAGCTTTTCTAAACTGATGCAACTCCTCAAATAAATAAATAGAAAACAATGAACTCCCACAGTCCAATAAATACAAAACACAAATACTGTGAATTACCAAAATTGCTTGAGAGATATGGCAGGACCTTGTGGGGAGGCTGGAGTCAGAATTGTGTAAAGTTGCATTTCAGTGACTGGTTTGGCATCAATAAAATAACTGACTTACTGGGACTGCAGTGACATGCAGTGAGGTTGATGGCTGGTGAGGCACTGATTTCTCATTAAACAAACATATGAACCCCACAGAGTAACTTATTCACTGTTTGATTGGCAGCAGTTAACGGGTTATGTTTAAAATCTCATATCAGCATTCTTTACACATACAAACTGTAGCACACAAAAAACACATTTAATTAAAAAACAAAATGTTATGGTCTTACCTTTACTTATAAATGAAGTCCAGGTGCCGCTCCTTCTGAACAAAAGCATCGATGACTTGTTTGTAAAAGTTTTCCTGATCTTCCTTCAGTTTAAAGTCTGTCTCAATGGAGATCATCACTGCCAGGGAAGAAAGTCGTCCTTCATCAGTCCAGTTCCATCTGTGTTTGGAGCCTTTTCTGCCTTTGAATGTGAGTGGTCGACCACTCATGTATGATGAGACTTCTTTGTCAATTCTTTAGGTCACAATATCCCATCTGAGTCCAGACACTGTCACAAGTTGAGAAAAGGAGGCAGGAAAAGGCATTTTCTTACTGGACGTCCACACAGCCAGACTTTACGTGTGTCCTGCTCCGTTTGAAAAGAGCGGGTCTTCTGTTGTCTGAAGCAAACCTTTTAGCTATGGTGTTAGTCTTCCTTTAATTATTACCTCCTGCTTTGATTGAAAGTCCAGTTTGTATATGTAATCCTCCATTCTGAAACTAAAGTCCAGACAAGAGGAAAAAAATTAATGAACGGCTGCTCTTGTAGTTTGCTGTCATTCTGCAGCTGAGGAGTTGCTGCAAGAAGAATCCCTGGGATCACTAGTGCCACCTAACATGAGGCAGGAGAACTGCGTGCCTCACCTGGTGCCTTTTTGCAGCTGTTTTATATCGCTCAACACAGGAAACACGTTACACACACACATACAGCTGTTGACAAAAACACTGTACATTATGTATATCAGCTAAACTATGGAATTTAAGTTCATTGTAAATGCAGCCGTTAATCCAGATCATTTTGTAAATTCTTTTCCTTATATACACAAATTGCACCATGGTTCTTATGCTTTCAAGGTTTAAATAGGCTATTTTGTTTACCCTGCTTCTATACACTTTGCAAGAATGACAGTTAAAATTGTTTCTTTGGTGCAATTACAGCGTTTGGCCACCTGTCGGGGGGCCTCTAATTTTTTTATTTAAGCTCGTGGTCTCTCTACTTCCTGTTTGGTTTACATGTTGGCGGCAAACTCCCGTTTTTTCTGTCAGCAGCAGGCAGACGTTTATCATGAAAGCATTGTGTTCAAGACAGTACGTAAAGCGGTTAAATCACTAAATATATGTTGACACAAGATTCTATACAAGGTAATGTTAACTCACGAAAGGTGTGTTTACTGTGTTCAGAAGTCTGAAGCATCTTCAAGAGCATTCATGCTAACCCCTCCCATTGGTTGCAAGAAGGCAAAGTGGTTAGCGTATTTACCTTTTCTTTGCACTTTGGTTGTTTAACCTTGGTTTATAATGTGAATGTGTTCTTCCACAAATGTGTTGACTTAAGAATTAATATTTTGTCTGTGTTCTTAGTTCTACGGTGTTATAAGGTGTTCAAGTCACAAAGTAAACATCAGTAAAAAGAACCAGAGTCTCATGTGTGATCAATGGGCGGCATATTCATATAACCAAAGTGTTTGACCATTTTCATGGTGACATACAGAGACACAGTCAGATAGAGTCTCACTGCACAGCATGCCAGTTGTGAGCCCAGTGATTGCACAATCCAAGGTGAGGCTCAGCAGGTTGCTGCCTCACCACACATCTCTTCTCAGTATTTGAACGGCAAATATGAAAATTTAGCGATTTCAAATAAAAACCTAAAACTGGTGAAGTTAAAAGGAAAATAACTTTATAGTACAAATCACTGGATAAATATAACCATTTCATTTATTTTATTTTTTTTTTCCATGATGACAAGTGAGGCACAGCCTCACCTGCTTCCCCTGACCGCACGTCACTGTGGGACTGTACTCTTCACCACCTGGTTGCCTTTTTCAATTGTCTGTCATTGTAAATACTGGACTGTGTTTCCTTAGGTGCTAAATTTCTCTCGCTACATGTTCTGACAATTCTTTGTTGTACTTTATTCTAATTTGCTAGAATGACCATAGCGGGATGGTCACCCCACTCAGTCTGGTCTGCTTGAGGTTTCTTCCTGTAATAAAAAAAAAAAAAAAAACACAGATGGAGATTTTCCTTACTGTCACCACAATGCTTCCTCATAGGGTGGGCAATGGTGCATGTATAGCACCTTGACATCACTTGTGATTTTCCACTATATAAATAAACTGAATCAATGACACATAAATGCTCTACAGATTTCTGAAGCTGTTTCATGCACACATGTAACACAAATCATCCACACGCATGTACGGCGAATAAAAATGTGCTCCACCAAAGTAATGAGTCTGTAATCATCATCAATTTATTGCAGCTTATCACGTAAACAATATATAAGACCAAAAGTGTTGAATGAACATGTCCATTTATGTCATGAGAGCTCCATCAGGGTGCGTTGAGCACACAGAGCCTGTAGTGGGCGCTGTCCTTTCTGCCCCTATGAACCCTATGTGGTGCTGTACAGTAAGCAGCAGAAAGCAACAAGACTGCCTGAGATACAAGCAACAACAATCTAGAATAAGAAGAATGAGCTGGAAAATCAGTCATATGAAAATGGACAGAGGACACAAAATAACAGCTGAGAATATCCAAGTTTAACAAAAAGAAAAAAAAAATCACTTTTAATACATAGTTTATTTCTTAAAATAAAATCTTAAATAATATTTTATCAGCAGGTTTACTTCATATCAATTCGATCTCCTCTTCTTAGAAGTTGTTTTTATATATAGGTGTTTTTTTTTTTTTTTTAGTTTTTCTGTATTTTCTTCTCTCTCTTCTATTGTTGACTCACAAGAGTTCCTCTCTTTGGTTGTGGGTCTTCACCTCTCTCTCGTCTTCATCTCCAACCCTTAAGATCCACTTCTGCACCTCTATTTAAGTTCTCTACCTGGAGATGAATAAATGGATAAATTAGACTCACGTAATGTCGATGGAATGGAGACAGAAGTACCATTTTTGCAAAAAAAAAAAAAAAAAAAAAAACAATCGAAGTTTTTGATTGTTTTTTTTTTTTTAAAGAAAACACTAATTTCATACATATCTGATCTCTGAAGCGCCTTATAGCAAAATTGTGCTCAAGCCCTTTGCTTTTATCAAGCAGAGCCAATAATCTTGGCATTATTAGCCACAAAGCGATTACAAAGCAGTTATGCAACAAATGAAAGACCAAGGCTTCACCCTGATTTGTTGATCTCGCAGCTTACAAAAATAATTATATTCCAAAAATATTTTGGCATCAAAAAAAAAAAAAAAAAAGTTGCAGGACTCTGCCACAGAACATTGTATTGATTTTCACTCATTCACTTCTTACCAGTGTTACTTTGAAAAGTTACTTTTTTAGTTCTTTATTAGTTACTTTAAACAGATGCTTTATACAGTTACTTCATTAGCAGCTTTATAGTTACTTTATTAGCCGTGTTGACAACTTGTCAGCAGCTACTGAATGTAACTATATGGTAACGAATCTAACTTGGTTACTTTTAAGATTAAGTAATCATCAAGTAACTCATCGGGAAAGTAACTAATAGTTACTTTTCTGAGTAATCTAACTTGGCTATAATCAGCAAAGTAACTATTCTTAAATATAACTAAGTAGATTACTAGCTTACTCATTCGTTACATCAGCAGCTGCTGACAAGTTGCCAACAGCTGCTAATAAAGGAAACTGTATAAAGCTGCTAATGAAGTAACTGTATAATGTAACTGTAAAAAGTAACTTTTCAAAATAACTGCAGCAACACTGCTTCTTACACAGATAAATTTGTGTAATAAAATTTACTCTGCCCGGACTGTATTTGGTCTCACACCAAATAGTTATATAAACTCTATCACAGAGTAAAATCAACTCTATCTTAGTGTTAAGTCACGTGTTACTCTAACAGTCATTTTACTACAACAATGTTGATTTCACTCCTTGGACCAAATGTTTCCTGCCAAGGTAAATTTTACTCAGCTAAATTACTGTAAACATATGCGATGAGAACAGAAATATTAAAGAGGGAGGAGAAAAAGTAAGCTTGATATTTCAGGTTTTGTGCTTTTGTGTAGTATTTAATATTAAGATAATAGTGCAGCAGTACTACTCCCCACTTCTTACTAAAAAAAAATTAAAGCATCAAACTGTTAGATTTGTCTGTCTCTTAAATGTGGACAGATATGAACAGTCTGTCATTATGTGACAATATAAGGAAACAAGAATGTACAATAAAACCAACAAAAACTAACAAAATAGGCTGTTTTTCCATTGTTTTGTTGTTCATTATTATTAAACTCAGATTTTAGTGATACATCCCCACTTTCCACAGAAGACTTTGGGGGAAAAGCAGTTTTGCCAGAGATTCCATAATCAGCACATTTTTAGCCACTTGACCAACATTAAAAAAAAATCTCAAATATATGATTATTTTGGCACTTCTATTTTTCTATAACCCCTTACTTGAACTACCTGGGGAGTATAGAAAATGAATAATGTTTCTATACCAAACTGAGTGGAGTCAGTGTGATCATTCATGGTTAAATTGAATGAATATTCCAGCAACATTTAACAGAAAACTGATTGTAATTAATTCAGCTAAGGACACAAGTTTGCCCCTCGCTACATGATGTCAACATCCTGGTGTAAGGCACAATTTCAAGTTAATCAACTTGCTGGAACGGCTGTTTTGAATGCACCACCTTCTGTATTTGAATGTATAAGTGGTGTCAAAATACTAAAAAAAGATGTCAGTTGAGATTTAGCATCTGGCCAACAAAAGGGGAAAAGCCACTTTCATGAAAATGAAACATCCTTGGAATATGATAGAGTGAAATGGATCTCCCTGATTTTTTTTTAAACAGATGACCAATGCGCACATATAAAGTACTGTTGCTGGAAAAAGAAAAATGACTTCATGACCCAAGCCTGAATAAAAACAGCGCCCGTATTTTGCAGGAAATTAATTTCACCAGGCAGGAAAAGCAAAGAAGCTATTGTGTTGGTACAAGAACAAGCTGGGTTCCACTAAAAAAAAAAAAATAAAAAAAAAAAATCAACATCATAGAGAAAAAATGCTTTGCTGGACAGAGACATTATCAAGCACTTTTTAAAAAGCAAACATCTACAGTTTTACCACAGACAAAAAGAATGGACAGCGCAGACTGGGCTGTCATGCTTTCTCATGACTCCCCTGCTGAGGGATACAACAAAAAAAGACAATATACTCAAAGACCATAAATGCAACTCTTTCATATTTGGGACAAACAGTTCTGATGGACATTCTTGCCCCACTATAGTCCACTCAAAATTTGTGACATCTGTGGCATTGTGTTACGTGATAGAACTCTGCGTTATAGAAATGAGCTTTCATTAATCCAAGGCACATCTGTGCAATATCATGCTGCTGAATCAACATTTTGATATGCCACACATCAACCAGGTGGACAAATTGTCTGGCAAAGGTGTAAGTGTTCACTCAGAGATTTTAACGAATCTGTGAAATAAAATTCAAGAGAGATGAAATTTTTGAGATCCTTTATGACATCGCAATGAAAATGGGAATGAAAACGAAAAGTGTTGCATTTATATTTTTGCTGAGCACCTAAGCAGCAGCTTTCCGGTCTCTCTCTCCACCCAACAACTCCACAATTTGGGACAACCATGTAAAAATTGTATTTGACAGTGATCTCTTCAAAATGAGACAGTGACGCTGTGTGGTCCGTGTCACTGTTGTGTGTCATTAATAGCAAAAGAGAACCCAGAGTTCTACGTTGACACCACTGATGACAAATGCATGACAGCTGGCACACATACGCTCAAAACGCCCGAGACACGACACAACATTCAGACAATCTGCAGGACGCGTGGTGATGGACATGAGTAGTTCAGGTTGTAGAATACCTTGATTTAAATAGAGGCTAATGGTCATCGGTTGACAGAATTAGTCTGGAAATCAACAAAAAAAAGATGGCATGAGTTTATGAGAGATGGATGAAGAGACATATCAGGCACCATCAAACATGATGCATCAATTATGATGGAATAAGAAAATGACATGATGTAATTATATATGTATACCTTATCACATGTCTATTTATGTATCAAACCCTGATGTATCTGCATGATGCATAAACAGACATTTATAAGATATTCATCACATATTACAACAAAAATAAAGAACAATAATCATACACATGAATCATGTAGAACGAATAACGCAGGTAAATCATGTGACTATGTAAATTATGGAATGTTCTTATGTCTCTCTATAAAGTCATTGAGTGTCCTCTTCACTAACTTCTTGATGTCTCACAACTTCAGTAGAGACTCAGGTTGTAGAATTCTCCCTTCTCGGAGGCTAAAACTTTCTCACCTTGATCAGACATCTTGGTTGAATAAAATGATCAGGATCCTGCACTTGTCACCAGGGTAACACAAATGGGGGTGTGTCATTGGTGGAGGCAAGAAATGGGGGCTCCTGATTGATTAAAATGGGGCAATACAAAGCCTGGTATTTCAACACTTTTTTTTTGTATCGCCCTGTTTTAAAAATTGTATCACCCTGATTTATTGCCACAGTTTCCAGGGCAGTAAAAATGATAGGAAAAGTGTATGATTATCAGACCTATTTTTTCTTGTATCTCACGAGGGCTGGTTACGAGTATAGGGCAGATTTTTGTTGTAACATGTGATTAACATATATATATTATATATTATATATATATACATACATACATACACCACAGACACACACCAATTTTTCCGGAATATAAGTCACAACTGTCAAAAAAATGCCTCTTGATAAGTAAATACATAACTCGAACTGGCGTACTGACCCACAACACGGCAACACTACAATAAAAACATGAATACTTTTTCCCCCAACTCTTTAATTTGGGATTTTTGTCCATTGTTATACTTTTATTATTGGTGTTTTATTATTTTATTACTGGAGACGATTTATTTTGTGTGTTAGAGCAGGTGTGGTGGTCAAGCGGTTAGTGTGCTTGTTTACAAAACAGAAGGTTCCCGGTTCAAGACCACCCCCGCCCATTCTTCATCTAATATGGGAGTTGCATCAGGAAGGGCAACGGGTGCCAAACGTAAGCAAGATGCAGATCCATCTCGGATCAGATGTGGTGACCCCAAGCGGGGGCATTAACAGAGGAGCGGGAAGAAGGACTATCATTTGTTTTCATGTGTTGATACCTGCGAAATATGTCAATAGTTATTATTAATAATGAGCGTGTGATTTTTCGTTATATAATCTGCACTGGAATATAATCACAGGACCTCCAAAAAGTAGTAAAAAACTTATACACCGGAAAATACAGTAAATGATGCAGTTCATGGTATGAAAATGTATTAACTCAAAACAAATAACTAATTGTAATAAATTCCAGTTAGAGTGAATTGATTGAAAAAAACAAGGTAACTTACTTTCAACGTAGTTACGAGCGATGAACTTCAGCACCTCGTCAATCAGGATGACAGGGAAGGAAAGCTTCAACACCATCATCCATTGTTCTGTGTTCAAATGCGTCAATCTGAAGATCATCTTGGAGCTAACAGAGTTGAGAATCAGCACTGCAGTAAAACCCGACAAGAAATAAAGATTATGGCATATTTTGTAGACAACAAGGAAACTACAGATCACTTGTGGCCAAACTTACAGGCAGAGGGTCAATGTAGATGATCATGAAGTGGAGGGACATGAGAGGGTCATGGCAGCGATCAGCCAGAAGTTGCTCCATGGTGGCATGCGGATCAGAGACTGGTTCTCAGACAAGCTTGAGAGGGTGAGACAGAAAATTAAACCCTTTATGACCTACAGGTGTCATACATAAAAGTAATGACATACTTAAAATGTAAATGTTTATTATTCTTGAACACATGACAAAGAAAACTGTCAGCGATGATGATTAAAAACACAAAAATATTTAGGCATGTAGGTTGATCTTGAAAAGCCTTATCTGACAGCTTGTGCTCTGGGCTCAGGTTAAAAAAGAAAAGAAAAGGAAAAAGAAGCCTACAGGCCACTGAGCAGAAGCCTGCGGGCAACTGTACATCTTTCTGTGGAATACTTTGCCCATTTGGATAGAGTCTAATTCCACTGAGTCTTTTAAATTCAAACTAAAGACATCTATTTTCTTTGACTTACAATTTGTAAGTGGATTTCACTGCCTTGTATGTAATTCTGCCTGCGCTGCCTATTACGTGTGTTTATTTTAAACTATAGCTATTACGCTTATTACGTTACGGCTTTTGCAGTTTTGTACCGAGTTGCGTATTTGAGGAACACTATCCACCACCTTCGATTATCTTCTGTGACTCTGCTTGCTATCAGATTTAAGCAAGATGTGAAAAAATACAGCATTGAGCACAAATAGATTTTTGCATAGAGGGTGGGGGACTGAAAAACATGCAAATTCCTCACTTTACACATATTGTAAAAATAATAATAACAAGTAAGTCCCTTCAGCCGCTCCCTCGTTTTACTAGGGGTCGCCACAGCAGGTCCCAGGGTAGACCTGCATGTTGAATTGGCACAATTTTACACCGGATGTCCTTCCTGACTTCAACTCCACATTACACAGACAAATGTGGCGGGTTGAGGTTTGAACCAGGAACCTTCAGCACTGAAACCAAGTACACTACCACTTGGCCACCACCCCTGCTGTAATAATAATAATCCTAATAATAATTTAAAAAAAAATAATAACCTGACTTTCCTCTTTACATTTTCCCCCATTCTACATGAACTGACCATCATTATTATTTTCCTGCACAGGGAGCAATGCCTGTTGTAATAGGTAAACAAAAGGTAATAGGGTCACTGACGTGTCAATGAAATCCTCTGCAAGTCTATTGTTGAATTACAGTAAGGACTTTAAATTTAAAGGTCTCCAGAATGACGTCAGTAGAAAGAGAGTACTACATTTTAAACTGGGGGCTATCTTGTGGCTGTTAATCATTATCATGTTGTTAGAAATGCTCAGGCTTCAGCTTATTTTGTTCCTAAGAAGGCTTCAGTCGATATCCATATATTGCCATTTTCTTGAAAACTATCAATTATAAAACACAGTGAAAGCAACATATAGACAGCGGTCCTGTCCATGGGGTACTTGTTTCAACAGTTAAATACATTGTTTTTTAAACAGCTAATATATCATTTTAAAATTTTAAAATATTCCTAGTACCTGTTGAGAGCATTGCACATCTCAATGGTGACCAGCACAGACAGGGCCATGGTCATGGGTTGAGTAGCCTCAAAGATCTCACAATCAAGGCCTGTAAAGTCTTCATTCTCACCATGACACTGCATGAATGGGACTGTGGAGAGGCAGAGATTGGACTTACTGTGGTGCCCAGCTGTGAGTATTCATAATTATTACACGGAAAAAGAAAGTTAGCCCTACCAGCTGGTAGTAGGTGACCTGTGGGCCAGTGACATCGTAGAGGAACCACCAGACAGCACCACCAACAGGTGGCAGCACCAACATATCCTGATCAGAGAACATCTGTCGGTTTGAATTCTCTTATACTGAAATTCCCCGGAATGTAGACCAAAAAACACCTACTTACCACACCAATAGCCATGTATCGAAGAACAGCCAGCCAGAGATAAGAGGCTCTTGGGGGATCGTGGGGGTTTGCCCATGATGTCCAGAATCAGGAGGGTTGAAGCCCCGAGCAGTGGCCGGAAGACCGTCAGTGACCAGGTTGAACCACCAGCAGCTGAACAGGAGATCAGAGCCTCAGGCAGACCCAGAGCAGCAGTCAGGAAAATACTGGAAGTGGAAAAAATACAGGAAAAAGAGGTAGCTCAGTAGAGGAGGGAGAAAGTCAGGTGAGATTTATAACAACAAAGTGAATAAATGAATTATTTATTCAGCACAGCACACAAACAAAACACAAATACAACATAAACTCTTACTAACATACATAAAAAACAAACAAAGAAAATACAACAATAACTCAGTTTCTCAAATTAGGTGCAGCCGAAAGGGCATGGGCTGAAGGCAAAAGCTTATAAACGCCCACCCCGTACACCCATTACCATCCACAGTTAATACACTCAAATAAGTAGAAATCAGATATACATAACTAAACAGAATAGAACAATTTCATATTTACATTTTTACATTTACATTTTATATCTACATTAGAATATAGTTAGGTACTAACAACTGCATCAATGGCATTCCATTATTTTCAATTCATTTAAAGTTTAAACACATTTTTACCTTCTAAGCAATTACAAATAGTCTTGCACCCTGATCATTACTGACATAATGTCATACACCAAGTACTGTTCAATGTCTATGCAATCGTCTACACTTCTTACTAACTCTATTAACATTTTTACCTCGTTTGTGTCTGTGCTAACATAATTCTTTATATTTCTTTTTGAACTTATAAATGTTTCCACACAATTTAATGTGGTTATCCAAATGATTCCATAATTTAACTCCACATACGACACACACCAACTTTTCAGAGTAGTTCTTACATAATTTACTATAAAGTTACCACATCCCCTCAATCCATAACTGTCCTTCTCTCTTACAGAACAGTTTCTGTATATTACATGGCAGTTTCATTTTTATTGGCTTTAAACATTAGTAATGCAGTATGAAACTTTACCAAATCAGTCATTTTTAATAATTTTGACCTGATAAACAATTCATTTGTGTGGTCTAGATATCCTACTTTATGCAAAAGTCTAACTGCGCGTTTTTTGTAATATAACGATGGGATGAAGTGAACTCTTATAGTTGTTACCCCATACTTCTATACAGTAAGTTAATAAGGCAAAATCAATGTACAATATAACACTCGAAGGGCATCATGCTCCACAAATATTTAACTTTATAATAACTGTGACACTTTGGGAAACTTTACTCTGTAATATCTAAGTGCTTTTTCCAACTTATTTTTTCATCTATTATTACACCAAGAAATTTACATTCTGATACTCTTTCAATTTGAACACCATTTATACATATCTTTATCTCAGAGTTACTTTGTAATTTCCGAAAAACATTATTTTAGTTTTATCTAGGATTTAAAGATTTAAAAGTGTCTGCCATTAAAAAAAAAAAGCTTTGGGCACTCACCAGACAACCTCACCAACATTGGAGGAGATGAGGTAGCGGATGAACTGCTTCATGTTGTTGTAGATAGCTCTGCCCTCCTCAACAGCAGCCACAATGGAAGAGAAGTTGTCGTCAGCCAGGACCATCTCAGAGGCAGACTTGGCAACGGCAGTGCCAGAGCCCATGGCGATGCCAATCTCGGCCTTCTTCAGGGCAGGGGCATCGTTCACACCATCACCAGTCTGGAGGCACAAATCAAGATACTCTTTGACTGGCATTTTGTGAACTTACAGAAAAGTACTTTGTGTACTTAATCTTTAGGAAAATTATGTATTTGTAAAATGCGTCGCATGACACCAAAGTCTTACCATAGCAGTAATGTCATCATAACCCTGCAGGTACTCCACAATTTTGGACTTGTGGGACGGCTCCACACGTGCAAAGCAGCAAGCCCTACGCACAGCCTCAGACTGTTTCACTAATGGGCAGATCGTCAAACTCACGGTCCGGTGTAGGCCTTGCCGGAAACATCCTGGTCCTCGCCAAAGATACCAATGCGACGGCAGATAGCGATGGCAGTTCCTTTGTTGTCACCTGAAAACAGGGAGAAGCGTGGCAGTTAGACAAACGTATCTGAAATATAAAACTAAAAGTAGCACCACATGCAGGACGTGTTAAAAACTACATGAGAAAATACAATCGATCTGAAAGGGTGTTTAATCAAAACTATTTGTCAAATATAAAAAGTAATACAAACTACAAACAAAACAGAGGATTCGGACTGGTGGCACGTGAGCTGGATGGAACCCAACAAGTCAGTATCTATTGTGAACAACAGACAGACATTCAATCTAGGTGTGACCGTAGGACCTTTGTGGCCAGGATGGAGGTGGGATTGAACCCCAGACTGCTAGAACTAAAGACCAGAACTCTACCAGGTCAGCCAAAGGGGAATTCCCCGTTAGCCAAGCTAGCGGGAACGTTTTTTCAATCCGGACTTCATCTTGCTACACAGGGATAGACTGATAATGGGCTGAGCCGATAATCTGCATTGGCCAATAATCCTCTGGGTACTCTGTAGGGATAGACCGATAATCGTCCAGGGCCATACTCAACCAATATCAGCCAGGCCAATTATCGGTCTATCCCTATTAATCTATTGGTCAAAGACGAAAAGATACTAACAGGAGGAATTCTGAATAGGAATATGACCAAATTCTGGCAAACCTAGTCTCAAGTCAGAGTCTGCTTCGCAATCATTGCCACTAGAAAGCACCACTGCTTATTGCACTCATTATTAGTTTTCACCAAAATACTAACCAGTAATCATAATAACACGGATTCCAGCAGCTCTGCACAGCTCAATGGAGCCAGTGACCTCCTTACGAGGGGGATCCAGCATACCCACACAGCCAACAAAAGTCAAGTCCACCTGGGCAGTGACAGAAAAGTGGTGAGTGATTTTAAACTGTATTTATTAATTTGCTAATTGCAATCACAGTTCATTGAAAGTGGGAAAAATGGGTTCTTACCTCATAATCAATAACTTGGTTGAGTCCTCAAGGTTCATGTCCTCCACCTTCGGTGGAGTGTCACGAGTGGCCAAGGCTAGGCAACGCAGGGTGTCACGACCGGTACCCCACTCCTTTATTACAGTCATAATCTTATCCTTAATGGCACTGGTCAGGGGTTCACGCTTGTTGCCAACACGCACATAAGAGCACCTTTCAATCACACCCTCTGGGGCACCCTGTGGACCAAACAGGTTGAAAACTTTAAAGGTGAAGCTCAGAGTGCATGCATGAGGGTGCAGGCTGTAAGAAAGAATAACTGACCTTCACAAACATCTTGGCACCACCTTCTCCCTTGGTGGGTGTGCAGTATACAGACATGGACTTCCTGTCACGAGAGAACTCCAGGGTAAAGTTCTTCCTCATCAGGTGCTTAATGACCTGTTGACAAATGCACATCAGAAAGTTTAATTCAAATATACAGTCATTATAACCATAGACTGAATACTGGTTGAGAGCTTATAGCATTGTAGCGAGGCATTCCTAAACTATCTGGGAGATAGAATCCCTCCAGTGTGTCTTGGGTCTTCCCTGGGGCCTCCTCCCAAATGGACATGCCTGGAAGACCTCCCTAGGAAGACCACCAGGGGGCATCCTCAGATGGCCAAACTGCCTCAGCTGGCTCCTTTTGATGCAAAGAAGCAGCGACTCTACTCTGAGTCCCTCCCAGATATTTGCACTTCTCAACCTGTCCCTGAGTATAAATTGAGACACTCGAAGGAGGAATCTTATTTCCGTCGCTTGTATCCATAACTTTATCTTTCAATCATTGCTCAAAGTTCATGAGCAAAGGTGAGGACATAAGTCTAAATCGATTGGTTGGTACGGAATTTGCTGTAGGAACCGATCAAACGAGTGGCTCAATGACACGCCCTCCCCAACCCCCTCCCCCCGACGGTGGACTGGGCGCCTGGATGGACTCGCGTCAGTTGTTGTTGTGTTGTGTTCTGTACTGGAAACCTTTTTGGTAGAATGGCCTAAGCAGAGGGTCACCCCTTTGAGTCTGGTATGCTTGAGATTTCTTCCTTAATATCATCAGAGGCAGTTTTTCATTACCACAGTCTCCTCTGTGCTTGCTCTAGGGGTTGATAAGGTTAGACCTTATTTGTGTGAAGCGCCTGAGGCAGCTTTGTTGTGATTTGGTGCTATATAAACTAAATAAATTGGTAAATCGAGAGGCTTGCCTTCTGGCTCAGCTCTTTCTTCACCATCATGGTCCGGTATAGCTTCCACAAAACATCAGATCTGTCTATTGATCTCACGCTCTAACTTACAAACACTCATGAAACAGACCTGAGATACTGTTAGAGATATTTGTGTGTTCAAGTATGGTTTTCTTTATTTGTTTTCTGTACTTGTTATTTTACATAGGATTGTCTTCTTAATTTTCACTCTTATTCTTATTTTCCTTTGTTCTCTGTTGGAAAGTGTATGTTGAACTGGATTTAACCAGTTTTTTAACATACAGGACAACGAGACTCAGGTTACATTATAAATCATACATGTCCTGTTATTGCGCAGGTCCTGGGCAGGGGGTTGGACCTCCCTCGAATGCCCACAGGGATCAATAAGGAAAGGATTTTGTCACGCCCATGTAATGCTTTATAAAAACTGTGTCTATTGTTCAAGGCTCTGAAAAGGGAGGATCTCATCTGTGAGAAAAGTCCTCCTGGACCCAGGCCTGATTTTTTTCACTGTGACTTTGAAAAAATTTTAAAGTGTGGATACTTCGAGTTTGTGCTTTGTGAACGACAGTGTTACTGAAAGAGCCGGGGGAAAATAACGATACTTAAATTCTCCCACTTGGGGCAATAACTCTCCCCTGGCCCAGAGGGAATAATTAATCATTTTCCAACAGGACCATGGTCTCAGATTTGAAGGTGCTGATCTCATTCTAGTCGCTTCACACTTGACCTCAAACCTGGCCAATGTGCATCGCAGGTCACAGTCTGATAAAGCCTATAGAACCACATCATCCACAAAAAGCAGAAATACAATTCTGAGGTCACTAAACTGGACACTTTCCAGTCCCTGACTGCAACTTGAAATCCTGTCCATGAACATCAACAGGACTGGTAACAAGAAGTAGCCCCCAAAATAGTGAAGAAATATTGAAACAGCAAAATTAAAAAAAATTACCTGACATTTTCAATGGCTAACATTTAGTACAACCATGACTAAATGAGAATTATATTTACTAGGTGTAAGCTGTGGTATGCCTTGGCTCAGTCCAAAGTAAAGTCCTGTGTAACATTGAAATAGTGACTTCATTTTCAGCCAGTAACTTTTATAGTTGTCATAGGATTGGTGTGAAAATTAAGTATGCAGGAGACAATAGTTTGGAAATGCTGTGTGCCAAATTTCATGTAATTGTGTCATATACGAATATCCTTTGGCTTTGGAAACCTGGTTGTCCAACAGGGAAAAAATATTTGAATGCCAATAATATTCAGGGTTCTGCTTGGACTGCAATGTAAAAAAGTAAGCACCGGCTTAGTCAGATCCGCAAAGGAAGGGCCAAGATTAACTCCAGAAATCTCAGTCTTCAAAAGATAGAGTTCCATGACAACATTATAGAAATTTTACAAAGATAATCTTGATGTAACTTACTGCACAGCATGCGTTGGCTCTCTCAACTCTGTTCAGGTTCTTCACATTGGTGTTGAACACGTTCATCTTCTCAACCAGGCAGCACAGGGCAGTCTCAGTAGCCTCACCAACCTTCTCATAGACTTTCTTGGACTGGACGATGATGGGGAGAAGTGATTAAACTGAAATATGTACAGTATACTTAGTATAAAGTAGTGAGTATCATCATTCAGGTGGACCAACTCTACCTCATTGAAGTCCAGAGAGGAGTCATTGCACAAGGCACAGATGGTAGCCAGCTCAACCCAGGCACATCATATGTACTGCAGTGGTCTTGGCACCTGCCTGAGTTCTGAGGGATGAAGACAAGATTCAGACTAGACACAAAGAAGTTGTGTGTTTTTCAGTTTGTAACGATTTTTTCCCTTGAATGAACATGCTGTTGATGCCAACTTACACCTCGCCTTCAGGGGTGTACTGGAGCCAGATATATCAAAGGCATCAAGTTCAACGTGGTCACCAGCAACAGTCTTGATAATAAACATCTGTGGAAGAACAAAGTGTCCAGTTGTTATTTGTGGATTTTTGTAACTAATGTGGCCTCAAATGGTGATTACTTATACATTTTATTCCTTTCTAGGGACGCCCCAATCAAGGTTTGTTGGTTTTTTTTTGTTTTTTTTTGGGGGGGGGTTTTTGTGCCACAGACCACAGTCAGAGTCATTTAATATACTCGTAGAGTATCTACCGATACAGAGTCCTGATCGGATACTTGTATTTTTCTTAATATTACACTTGCACAGAGCAGAATGTAATTTCATAAAAGTCATTGTATATGCTTTTCGGCCGTTGTATATGCTTTTGTCACCTTAACAATTACTCCATGCATCAAGGAAAAAAACACCTTCAATCCAATCTGCTTCTTAATGTTTGTATTCATTTTTTTTTTTAATTGAGTAAACACACTTTTTATGTGTTTCATCAATTCCAATTAGTGCAGAATTGTAGTAGTAAAACTAGGACATTTAAAATAGGGACTGAAAGACATTTTAGTTGTTAAAAATACACTATATATTTATACGTAAAAAAAATGCATATTCATGTGCCGCGGTGGCAGAAGACCAAGCAGCTCATAACACATTTCCCTATCTTCAGCCAAATCCTCAAAATTTTCCTGGAAGGTCCTGAGACCTTCCCAATACAGAAGGGACATATAATCCCTCCATTGTGTCTTGGGTCTTCCCCATGCCTGGAAGACCTCCCTAGGGAGACAGCCAGGGGGCATCCTCACCAGATGCCCAAACCACCTCTGCTGACTCCTTTTAATGCAAAGAAGCAGCCATCTTGTTCTTTTTGATCATGACCCCAAGCTCATGGCCATAGGAGGGGATAGGAGCATGAATTGATTGGTAAATTGAGTCTCGTCTTTTGGCTCAGTCCTTTCTTCACCATGACCATCCAAGACCTCAGACACTGTCCCAGTCAGTCTGCTTTTTGTGGATGATGTGGTTCTGTCGGCTTCATCAGACAGTGACGTCTGATGCATACCGGGCAGGTTTGAGGATGTGTGTGATCCACTGGGATGACGGTCAGCACCTTCAAATCTAAGCCCATGAGTCCATGCTGGAATTCAATTCAATTTATTTCCAATTTATTTTATTTGTATAGTGCTAAATCACAACAAAGCTGCCTCAAGCCACTTCACAAAAAAAGAGTGGATTCTCCTGCTGGTTCAGGAGAGGGGTATTGCCCCAAGTGGAGTTCAATTATCTCGTGTCTTTTTTACAAGTGGGGATAAGATGGAGATTATCATTATTATTGTTATTGGTGGTGGTGTATGTAAAAAAAAAAAAAAAGAATCTTTAAAATATCTTTGAAAGTTTACTTTAAGGGGGGGGGGGTCATTTCAACTCCTCTTACTGGCTACTCTCCTGTAATGGCTCTGTACACAGGTAGAATGGATCAGAGGATGAAGGCCAAACTTTTATGTTTTGTGGAACTTCCTACCTGATTGACCGGGAAGAAGGTAATATCACACAGGCCATCCATTAGAAACAGACTTTGTGTGTATTTATAGTGATGAGAAATATTTCTTTTAAACTCTTATGTGGAAGCGCTGAGCACTGCCTTGCTAATCTGTGTGAATAAAATAGGCTTGTTGCATATTTAAAGAGTGTGAAGTTACTTTAAAAATGCGCATTGTGGCTCTGTAGTGAAACTACAGCCAGGACTCCATTTGGTCCAATGGCACCAAGTTTTTAAATTGAAGCGGATGGAACTCATGCACGTATTTGATGACTTGGGTTTAATTTAATCCGTACAATCAATTAACAAATGCCTTGCTTGGAACAAAATGGATCAGATCGGGACATCCCACACCTTTACAGGTATAGATGTTGCACACTTGGTGCTCACCTTGGTCACACACATCTGGTTTGTGGTGAGAGTGCCAGTCTTGTCGGAGCAGATGACAGAGGTGCAGCCCAGAGTCTCCACAGATGGCAGGCTTCTTACAATGGCGTTCTTCTTGGCCATACGGCGAGTGCCAAGAGCCAGACAGGTGGTGATGACAGCGGGCAGACCTGACAGACATCACATTGGTGAAGACACAATTAGAAGCCTTCTAAATCATGGTGGGTTTGCAAAAATTGTGGGACTCTTTTCTGGGTGTTTCTTACCCTCAGGGATGGCAGCCACAGCCAAGGCAACGGCAATCTTGAAGTAATAGACAGCACCGCGGATCCATGAGCCTCCGTGGACGGGGTCATTGAAGTGCCCAATGTTGATGGCCCAGACAGCAACGCAGATCAGAGAGATGACCTTGGACAATTGCTCACCAAACTCATCCAGCTTGGCCTGCAGAGGAGTCTTTTCCTGCTCAGTGGCAACCATCTGGTCACGGATCTTGCCGATCTCAGTAGAGACTCCGGTGGCAACAGCCACACCGATGGCCTTGCCGGCAGCAATGTTGGTACCCTACGGAGGAGTAAAGACAGGTAAGATATATATATATATATATATATATATATATAAAAGGGAACAATTGAAGAAAATGTGAAAGAGGGCTGCAGTAGAGGGGAACATACAGAGAAAAGCATATTCTTCTTGTCCTGGTTGACGGCTCTGAGGTCAGGAACAGGCTCAGTGTGCTTGATCACACTGACAGACTCACCTGAGACAGAAAACAAATGATTTCAAAATTACAGAGCAATTGAGTACAGAACAGAAATGCTCTTATTGGCGGACTTGCAACCGTACCAGTGAGGATGGACTGGTCAACACGCAGGGTGGTGGATTTGATGGAAACAATCCTGATGTCAGCGGGAACTTTGTCACCAACTGAGGAAATCATAGAGATGTGATGATTAAAACCCATCTTTACTATTTGTACCAAATTGGCATTATGTTTTTTTTTTTTTTTACACAGATTATTACGTCTGCCAAACACGTTAATAAAATCATCAGCATTTATTTATTTGTCTGTCTGTCAGCAGGATTATGTAAAAATTACTGCACAGATTTTGATGAAATTTTCACCATATATAGATATTAGGCCATGGAAGACTCCATTCAATTTTGGAGGTGATCTGGATCTGGATCCTGATTCTGGATCAAGTTTCACTTTATATAGACTTTGAAGGATTACGTCAAAACTAATTCACGGATTCTCACCAAATTTTCACAATGGATACATATTAGTCCATGGAAGAATCCATTACATTTTGCAGGTGATCTGAATCCAAACCCAGATTCTGGATCAAGATTTCAATTTATATACACGTTGAAGGATTACATCAAAAACACTTCACAGATTCTCACCTGTTTTCACCACAAGTAGATGTTAGGCCAAGGAAGACTCCATTACATTTTTGAGGTGATCCAGATCCTAATTCAGATTCTGGATCAAGATTTCACTTTATATAGGCTTTGAAAGATTACATCAAAACTACTTCATGGATTCTCACCAAATTTGCACAACGGATAGATGTTAGGCCAAGGAAGACTCCACAGAATTTTGGAGGTGATCAAGTTCTGGATTGGTGGACGTCAGAAATCTCTGCTTGCTCTTGTTATCACTAAATTATCTCACATATCACGTAAGTTACTATCACATTTGAAATTAGCTCAGTCTTCGCTGTCCTCTGTGAAAATTCGAATTATGAATTTTTCTTTTATTTGATTTCACACGACACCTAAACTGGCACTGGCATTGCTGAGTGAGAATGAACCACGCACAAGGGGCTGAGACAGCCAACCGGGAGGGGAAACAGCTGTACGTCGACAAAATAAACAAGTTGGCGAAGAGGCATGGAGGAGAAGAAGACATGCAGCAGGTGGCGGCGAGGATATTTATACTCGTGATTTTGTTTTCGTTCAGTCAGCATGTTCATTCCTGGCAGTTACACCATGCTCCCCTTCAGAAATCAGAGGCTTGGCCATCAGCCTTTGGCATACACATAGATCGTAAATCTGTGGCTCATTGTTGTAGAGCTTTTATTACTGAAACGTGAGTCGTTGGATGTCAGCTAGTATATATCTCCTACCCATCCCACCGCAACCTCCTCCCCCGCCCGCCCGCCCCCCAAGAAGAAAGAAACAAGAAGAAATCCTGACATTTCTTACCGGACACCTCCACAATGTCTCCAGGGACAATTTCTCTGGCTTTGATCCTCTGCACACTCTTTCTGTCAGAACGGTAAACCTTGCCCATTTCAGGCTCATACTCCTTGAGAGCCTCGATGGCACTCTCAGCATTACGCTCCTGTGGTACGCATAAACAAAACACTTTAAGATAAATAAACAAAACACTTTAAGATAAAGTTGACCAATAGATGACCGCTATTCTATTTAAGACGGATGAAAATTTGGATGCATTCTGATAGAAAAACATGATGCTTGTAGCTCGATGGATACTGAGCCACCTCAAAATAATATAAAAGATACCCGTGAGCCCTATTTTAGAGCATGTAAAAATAATCTGCTACAAATCATAGTTCATCAAGCAGCTTTTTTTTTCCACCTAAAAAAAAGTTCTTAAACTGATTTGAAAAGATCTGAATGAATAGGTTCCCCTTTTCACCTGTGATTGGCCTGTTCAAATCTGTGATGCAGCAAATTGAGCTTATATGCACTTGTAGCAAACTCAGATTTCAGCAAATAAGCAGCAGAGGATTGTGAAAAACTGTTTACATGTCACAGAAACATTCCTAGAGATGTTTTTAGTGAAGTGGATCTGTAATAGTTTACTTAGAGAAATATCGAAGGTGGGAATCATGGAGGTCAGTGTGGTCTCAGAGTTTTTTTTTTGTTGGTTTTTTTTTTAGTTTTTCCAAAAAAGAAGAGAAAAATCACAAATATCAGTGTGAATGTGTGAGGTGCTCGAATATTTTTTGCTCAGGGTCACCACAGAAAATCTAATATGGATCTGCATGTTGATTTGACAGAAGCTTTACAACGGTTGCCCTTCTTGACAAAACTCCACATTACATGAAGAATGAGCACAAGATGGTGTTGAACCAAGAAGAAGAACCAAGTGCTGGAAGCAAGTGCAAGGACCACTTGGTCGCTACCAAATATACAGCCTCCATGATATTTTTTTTTTAAATACAAGCCCAAATCAGAAAAATTTGGGACAATATGAACACATAAATGTATAAATAAACCCGCAGCAATTGTTACATTAACTTTGACTTCAATTTCATAGCAGATCATATGAACTCAGTCTGTGTCAAGTAGGCAATTCTCAAAAATTGAATAATCTTGCTGGAAGGAGACAAGTGAGGGAAGCCGCCAAGACACTCATGACAGCTCTGAAAGACTTATCGGATTGTGAATGAAGAAACTGGGAATGGCGCAACGTTTGCCTGTTGCATAAATCAGGAAAACCGAGAAAATCTAGACTCAGGTTCTCAAGCGTGTTCTGGCTGAAATTTTGCATGCTCTTTTTCAGAAAACTCTCTGTACCACTTCATCATGAAGTTGTAGAACTGGTGCAACAGACAGAAGTTTCACTGTGCAGTTTCTCTGCCACAAACACAGATGCCCATAACTCCTTCAGAGTCGCCTAGGTGTCTTGATAGCTTCCCTCACTCGTCTCCTTCCAGCATGGACATTCATTTTTTGAGAGCTGCCTACCTGTCACAGCCTTGGAGATGTTCATGTTTCCATCTCCTGACTTGTCTCAAGAAACTGGCTGTAGAAGTGATGATATAGTTCTTAAATTTAGAATAAATTGGATTGGATTGCAGACCTTTAATGCAGGAATGGTTGACCACAAAACAGGAAATATCTTGGGTTCATACCGCCTCCAATGAACTAGAAATCAAAGTAATTGTAAGGATGGCTGCATTTTTGATTTATTTGCATTATCCAAATCTTCCCAACTTTTTCTTATTTGGGGTTGTACCTTAAAAAAAACAAAAAAAAAAACAGCTGAAATAGGGGTGTAGACTTCTCTGTGCAATACTGCAAACTCAATGATAACAGTAGCATTCCGTCACTGACTAAAGCCTGATGCCAGTGCCAAATACTTAACTGCATGTGTGCAGAAGGACGTGCTGGCATAATGTGTCATCCATCATTTGCTGTCAAAACACACTGCAGTCAAAACATTAACTAGGCTTAGAGACTGCAAAGAGTATTAAACAAAATATTAAAGTAAAAACTATTAACGATGAATGTCTACAGCGTTTGTTGCGCTGGAATGGCAAATCCGGAGCATACGCTCACTATTTTAAGCTTCGTGGTCAAAGTGATAATGCTCCATTTTAGTGATCGCCTCTGGGTAGAAAAAAAACCAGCAGTAATTCAAAACTGTGTACTTTCTGTCTTTGCAATGGAGACGTCTTATTGCGCAACACACCAGGTCTCATCACTGACCTGCCACACGCCAACAACGGCATTAGCGATGAGGATGAGAAGGATGACGAAAGGCTCCACGAAGGCCGTGACGGTCTCCTCGCCTTCCTCAAACCAGGCCAACACCTGATATCAGAGCCGACAGAACCACACCAGTGTTAGCATTTACATAGAAACGGGGTCCAACACTGGCAGGTCATAATACTGTGCAAAATACATGTGTACTTAGAACATCCATTCAGTGTGTGTATGAAATCCTACAAATAAAATAGAAAAAAAAAGCCAATTGCAATTCTAACATTTGGAGAAACACAAAAATCATATAAAAATTCCAAATTTATATGACCTCAACTGCACAAGATGTCAATTTTTGTTGCATTTGTGATCTAAACTTGCTTTGAATGTACTTGAATATTTACATTTTCAGGCAGTCAAACCCTGTTGAGGGATTTGGAGAATATTTCTGTGTGATTACACAATTTCTAACATGATCATAAAACTCCCACAACTCTCAGCGCCCACTAACGTCCACCCGGTCTGCCACTTTCTGTGGAAGCTCTTCGTTCCTTCTTCCAGTCTTGACCTTTTCCGAAGGATTCGGTTTCTCTCCTCAGCTTGAGTCTTTCTTAAAATAAACCCTTGCCCCTCAGGCCCCCTATACTTTTCTGCCCCCCGTTCCTGACTTCTCAATATTCGCCTTCTAAGGCCATCATGACAGCTGCCCAAAGGGGCGAAAGATGGGTACGGGAATTAATACGCCTCAGGCGAGCCCTTGCAATCTGTTTTCCTCCTCCCCAAGTTGTCTTCCTCAAAAATACATCAAGGGACTTAGAGGGGGATGAGAAATACCATAGAGGTGTGATCTACTTTGGCATTCTTCTTTCTGAGAGGAATTTATGTGATAGATTTCTCACGTGCATGACGGGTTGCAACATGCAATGAAAATAACCAATAATTGGTTCCGTGTAATTATGTCGGCTGCAAATATTGCTTTAAAATTAACAAGGCATGAGTAACCCCGGTGCCTTATACTTACAAATGAGATGCAGGCAGCCAGCAGCAGAATCCTGACAAGCAAGTCCTCAAACTGCTCAATGACCAGCTCCCAGAGGCTCTTACCTGAGTTACAGGGAAGAGTTTAAGAAATCTACTAGCGGTAATTCAATAAACAACAAAAACAAAATGTGATGACTCAGACATGTGAGGGCAGAGCCGCTAAAGATGGCGTAAATACAGATGCCAGAACGCGATATGTACTGCCAAATATCTGTCAGGTGACCTCGGCCAAATATTTTCTAACAAAAAATGTTTACTACAACCGTTCTGTGGATGACGGCCAATTTAATGAAGTCATTTTATCATCTCACCGGCCTCAAAATAAGTGTTTGATCTAGTCTTCAAATCGGCACATTTTAAATATAGGTGAGGAAAGACTTACCCTCCTCAGCTGGCAACTCTAGAGTTGGACACAAAGGTGAAGAAAAGTGGGTAGTTGGGTGGGTGGTGTTGGGAGGGGGGTAGACAGGTAAAAAGATGGTCAGTAGAATGAAAAACATTTGCAACCAAAATTTTTTGTAAAACTTTATTTTTATAGCCTGCAATGGTTTCTGACGCAACTTTACACTGTTTGCCAATAGCTTGGTAATAGCAGGTCTCTTGTTAAACACGACCATTCCTGAAGTTAACAATACCAGATGCTCATATTTACTGCCTAAATGTCCTAACTGGTAAAGTTACTCCAAAGACAGACGGCAATCATTATGAAAAAAATGTGTAAACAGCATCTAAACAGAAGTACTACTAATCATCATTCCACTGGTTATTGATAAGCAATCGTATCCAAAACCATTTAGCCTCAACCCATCTAAGGACCTCCCCTTCTGACTCATCCTAAAATTATCTGCCTCTCCTGTTGACGCCTGCCCCCGTGTATCACCCAGGAAGCTTCTTGAGCCATCACCTGTCTCTCTCGCTCTCTAGCCATCTTCTTTTGCTGTCTTTAAATAGCTCGTCAAAGCCCTCAAAGTCTCTGCTTCTCAGTGTCTCTGCATTTCTACCAGCTGTTGCAACTCCTCTCTAAAAAAGCATCACAAGCAGCATCTCCGCCCAGCGTGACGCAACGGCGTCTCTGAAATCTCCGCTGGTGCTCAGCTTGGCAAAGCAATCCAGACACCAGACATTCAATTTTATTAAACACTGTCGGTGGCCATTCAGAGATTTAATGTGGCGTTAGGCATTTCGCTATCTGGGAGTCTTTCTTCTGTCAGGTGATCTCTTACCCCATCCCAGATTCCCAAACTCTCACCATTGTAGCCGTATTTCTCCAAGTTCTTCTTGAAGTGATCAGGAGTGAGACCAATGTTCTCGTTCACGCCAAAGTAAGCCAGGCATTCTGCCGGGGTCTTTGTGTGTGCGTTCTCCATCCTCTTTGGATAGACAAGGGATTGGACGTTGAACCGTGCCTATCCGCGCTCTTTTACTTCTTTGTGGTTCACTGCAGTTTTCACCCTTGGTCCACCACCCTCACCTTAAAGTGTGGCACCCTCCAATTCAGGAGTGCTGGACTGACAGAAAGAGCGAATAAGCACATATACGCTCAAGGATTTATACCACCAAAACACTCAGGATTGGTGGACACCCCAATGACACACGCCCCCAAATTCCAGCACGAGAGGCGCAGAGCGTAAGGGTGGGATTCGAGGAGGAGCACTGGGGAGGTGAGATGGTGGACTTGGACAGGAACTGAGGACAAGGCTTGGATTTGGAATGGAGGTAATGCAGCATGGTTTTGGAGCAGGGGCTTGGGGAAGGTGGGGGTGCTACACAGATGAAAATGAGATCTGTTTTTGGAACATGCATGGTCAGTGGAATAAGACGAAGAGAGAAGGTGAGAGAGTGAGACAGGAGATCATCATTTGAGTGGGGGGGATGGTAAATGGTGGTGGTGGGGGGGGGGCAGTGAGTGATGGCCCAAATGGTTTCTGCTGAGGGAGGTGACTGAGCCAGAGAGTGAGACGCTGAATAATGGAGACACTAGGAGGTTAATTTAGCACAAGACCCAGTGTGGCATCTTTACACGGGAATGCGATTAAAATATTTCTACGCAAATGCAACAAAGCACACGGCTCAAAGTAGTACTGAAAGCTCTGCGCAATGGAACCACTCATCTGCCATCATCATCACTACTATAACACGTGTGCACTTGTCTACAACGTAAGTAGGCACCTTTCCAAAGACACGGCACCTGTTCATAAATGCAGTTAAGTAAGAGCAAAGAAAAAAGTGAGTATGCAGTGGAGGAATGAGTGCTGTGAGACAGGAATGTCAAGAGGACGGCCAGTGTGTCATACTATCGCACCGCACAGGAGAAGCCCCGACTGCAGATACTGGAGGATCAAATTTTATTTCTCGTTTCATGAGGAAGGCAGAGGGGCGATATGGCCCAGCTTAAGTAGAAGTGGGGCAGATGATCCGTCTGCCAATTACCATTCAGTGACTCACAATGGTCTCTTGTGATGAAGTCAGAACAACTAGTGTTATTGGCTTTAAGCAAATTAAATTAATCGATAATTTAAATGGCAGTTTTCAGTTTTGTAAATCTGTACAGTAACTTATGTCCACCAAGGATGTAATAAAATTATCTGCGTTTATTTATTTGTCTGTCTGTCTGTTAGCAGGATTATGTCAAAAATCACTGTGCAGATTTTGAAGAGATTTTCACGACAGATAGCTATCAGGACATGGAAGACCCCACTGAATTGTGGAAGTGATCCGGAGCCGGATTCTTTATCAATTCACTTTATATAGGCTTTGAAGTGTGACCGCGACCTTCATCCCGCTACATATGTAGCGGGATGAAGGTCCCGGTCCTGATTCAAAAGATGTTCCCACTAGCTTGGCTAACGGGGAATTCCCCTTTGGCTGACCTGGTAGAGGAATGGTCTTTGGTGTGAGCCGTCCGGGTTTGATCCCACCGCCGTCTCGGCCACAAAGGTCCTGCGGTCACAATCTGGCGTCACGAACAGGATGTGGGTAGTCACAGAATATGCTTAAATGCACCTGTGACTTCAGGACGAAGTCAAAAATGGTGGGGAGATATGTAGCGGGATGAAGGTCCCAGGTCCTGATTCAAAAGACGTTCCCGCTAGCTTGGCTAACGGAGAATTCCCCTTTGGCTGACCTGGTAGAGGAATGGTCTTTAGTGCAAGCCATCCGGGTTTGATCCCACCGCCGTCACGGCCACAAAGGTCCTGCGGTCACAGAAGGATTACGTCAAAACTGCTTCACAGATTCTCACCAAATTTGCACCACAGATAGCTATTAGTCCATGAAAGACTCCATTAAATTTTGAAGGTGATCTGGATCCAAATCTGGATTCTGGATCAAGATTTCACTTTATATACACTTTGAAGGATTACGTCAAAACTACTTCACGTATTCTCACCAAATTTGCACCACAGATATATATTAGGGCATGGAACACTCCACTGAATTTTGTAAGTGATCCGGAGCTGGATTCTGTATTGATTCACTTTATATAGGCTTTGAAGGATTACATCAAAACTGCTTCACAGATTCTCACCAAATTTGCACCACAGATCGATATTCGTCCATGGAAGACTCCATTAAATTTTGGAGGTGATCTGCGTCCAAATCCGGATTCTGGATCAAGATTTCACTTTATGTACGCTTTGAAGGATTACGTCAAAACTACTTCATGGATTCTCACCAAATTTGCACCACAGAAATATATTAGGACATGGGAGACTCCACTGAATTTTGGAGGTGATCCAGATCCAGTATCGCAGACCGAACGATCCGCCCTTAAAAATCGGTCCGCCTTTCGCATGTGTGCATGCGTCACTGCGGACCACAACAGCACGTCTGAGAGTCTCTTCAGCCAAAGCAATCAAATGGATTAATGGGATTATTAACCATCAGATAATGAAGGTAAAACCTCTTAAATCATTCTAAAGTCAGTTCTAAAAAGAAACGAGGCTGTTTTAAGCAGAAACAAGGCAAAATTCCATGACGCCTTGAAATGTCTGACACGCAGTGAACACATCAGCTAGCAACTCATTTAGCCACGGTGCTCTGATGGCTTCTGCCGCCTTTTATGATGAAGTAATGCTGAATTTATGTGGAAATGATTGTTATACAAAAGCTTCTGATATCTGTCGCTGAGATAAATGATGACTGGAGTGCAGTCTGAAGCAGAAACGAGGTGTTAATCCGTGAACCGCGTCATCAGTGGGGACCGATTTTTAGGGGGACCGTTCAGTCGGCGACACTGGATCAAGATTTCACTTTATATAGGTTTTGAAGGATTACGTCAAAACTACTGCACAGATTCTCACCAAATTTGCACCACAGTTAGATATTAGAACATGGAAGACTTGGTGGTGATCCAGATCTGGATTGACAGACGTCAGAAATCTCTGATTGCTCTTGTTCACTTATTGCTACACTTTTGCTTATATTATATGTAACTTTCTGCATAGTTTACTGGGAAATACATATGTAGAGGAAACGTTCACATCACTTGACAGTTATGTAAAATACATAATACTCAGCAGAAGGTCTGTCGATTTGCAGTTTGTTCTAACAGCGGTCAAAAAGTTGGTTTGTGATCTGTAGAGAGGTTTAAGATGCTGTTGCACTGGCAGGTGATGTGTTTTACAAATGGTGAACCATCATCAATTATTGCGATTGCGTGTATAATGGCAAGTAAATGCAGTAATTATTATGCGATAAACAGTGTCACCTGTGAGGCTGATTAGATGACTTGCTCATCAACAGTGCAGCAGAGTGGACACTGTGCTTTCAGGCATATGACGAGTTTAGCCTCCGTCAGAGGAGTCTGGTATGAAGCGAGCTTAAGTGAGTTAGTAAGCTATGTCAAGCCTGAACAGCCGTGCCATTCTGAGCACGCCTGATCTCAAAAGTTAAGCCAGTTAAGCAGAGTAGGTCCCGATTACTACTTGGCTGGGAGACCATTTAAGAACATCAGGAGCTGAACACGTTTCTCCGTGTAGAAATACAGTTGCATCAACAAGGACATTCTGTGTAAATTTGTGCAAATTCTCACTGTGGCGATCCCAAGCAAATGGGGGTATTCAAAAGCTCAACAAATTGGTGTTCATTACAAGTAATATTCAATTTATAAAATACGTTTCACTTTGATTTGGCCAAAAACCGCTTCTTGTACTGAATTTTAAATCGGTCTCTTAAAGTTTTCAGATTCCCAAGATCTTCAGAATTTTTGCTGTGTGCAGTAATCATTGCAAGCATAGTTAAGGAGTTATGTTCAACTCAATTCAAATAAGCAAGTTTGTTCATAAAGTTTGCTGACATACAAAAATCTGCAAGTGACTTTACTTGTTTTTCCAAGTACTACTACTTTTTCCACACTTACATTTTACATTAAAACCATGAAATGACAGGAGCTATTCCAAATGTGCGCTGCATTATTGGTCCCTGAAAGACTCCATAACGTTAACTGAAACCTAACGAAACTCACGTAGCGATTGAATATAAAGTAAAATCAACATAAAACTAACCAAAAACAAAACAAATTTAATATAAAGGTAACAGAATACAAAGCCAGATTAATCTAAACTGAACTGAATATAACACAAACTGAACACAAAATAAACAGAACATATTGCTAACAGAATTTATATAACGGCTGAGTGGATCCTTGTCATTTGATTGATGCTTTGTATGTCACATGACATGGATTAATTCATCCCATTTGTGTTGCATTGTATTTAGAGTGCAGTTTGGTTCCATTTGGGGGCAACTTTGGTTCCATACGTTTGGTACCATTGCACTTTGCAAACGCGTGCACACCTGCTCGTGCACGCCCACACATGCGTGGGCATGCACACACAAGACAAATCCACTGTGCCGTCTGGAGGCTTTTGGCAGGAAGTTGGAATGAAAAGCTGGACTCAATTCTGATTTTTTTTGTTTTTTTCCCGCTGCACTGAGGATGTACACAGTCTTTTTTTTGGTAGTACAAGCGCACACAAGCATCTACCTGGATGTGTGTGTGTTTGTGTGTGTGCGCGGGGGACAATGAGCTAACTGACGCTGCTAATTCTTGTAACACACACACACACACACACACACACAAAATCCACTCTGCTGTAAGTCATCTGGATGCATGAAGAGCTGTTCAGCTGAAAAGCTAACATGATTTTTGGCTGGACTGAGGAACTACACAAAGTCCTTTTTTTTCCCTTTTTTTTTTTTAATGGAAGTCCGAAGTCAGTGCACAGCATTACTGGACTACATGTCACAATTTGGACTTCAGCAGCAGTGCAACACCAAAATGTATGTCCCTTTTATGTTGTTTATAAATTAATAAAATATCAAATGACAAGGATCTATTTATAAAAAACAAATATAAACATATATAAAACAAATAATGAATGTTTTTACATTCTTTCAATGGAATGAATATTTAATTCAGTGAAAGCTAGAGCTTCGCCTTGTTGAATGGTATGTTCCAGCTTTCACCTCATGAAATATTTGTACCATTGAACTCATAAACATTAGTTATTTGTATAACACTAACTGACCACAAAACTACTTGACTGCAGAGCTAACAGGACATAAAGCTAACTGAACACGAAACTACTTTTCCGTGAATCTGATTGGTTAATTATGTGAGATTTCAGACCATAAAATATTGCATAAACGGTGGAAAATCTTAAAACCGTTTCACTTTTAATGTATTAGTCCATGTCCTGACCGCACCAGAGGTTAATAATGAGTTCATGAGTTGTTATATTGACCTCTGTGCACTGCGCGCACACACTGTTCAGAGTGGCGCTCTCGTTGGAGCTAGTGGCGCACGTGAGAGTATGCTGCACGCGCTGCTACGCAGATGTAAATAATTGCGCTGTCACCTGTGAGCGACAGAAAGTAGTGCAGCGAGGACAATGCCGAACTGTGTGGATTTAAGTGGATTAATTGATCGATTTACCGTGGATTTACCTATTACAGCTGATGAGATGGAGAAATCTGTGGGTCTGTTCACAGAATTTCCAGTTTGGCATGAAGACGTTGCTGCACAATAAGTTTTGACGAGCCGACCACACCCTTTGACAGCGATTCACCAGCCCAATTACTTACAGAAAAATAAACTGTGCAAACACTGGAATTGGATTATAATGGGACAAAACCCCCTTGTGTCTGATGATTTGCGGATGTTAATGCTGGATTTTACAGTTGCAAATTGATTTTCACCGGTTAAAAGTAATCAAATTATCAGACACAACAGGGTTATTCCCTAACTGAATAGCAACTGAATCGAAAACTAAATTAATAATTATTAGAAATCTAACATTAAACTAACAATACAATGCTCATACAAACTGAAAGCAATCTGAATTAACTGAATATAAAGCTAAAAGAATATAATACTACTCGACTGGACAGAAAAAACTAACTTAATATTAAGATAAAATATAAACTTAAACTTGAAGCTAACTAATGTGTAGAAGAAAGTAGGAAACAAGAAAGAACCTGTCTTAATGTGTCTTTCAAACTGTCAGAGAGAAAAACGCAACAGACTGAAGTTTATTTAAAATTGAAACACAAGCATTCACTTTTATTAAATTGTAATCTTGATAAGGCAGGTTTATTTACTTTCCTGAAATCTGAGGTTCTCATATGCTCAGATTTCATCAGAGTTTAGACAGGCCATTCAGAACTCAGCACAATTATTCATTCATTTTCTACAAAATTTCAAATCAGGCTCACGGGGGAGCTGGAGCCTATCCCAGCGTTCACTGGTGGAGAGATGGGGTACATCCCGGATAGGTCGCCAGTTTGTCGCAGGGCCACATATAGAACAGCTAATTACAGAGGAGGCAGGAATGACACAATGACTGGCTGGTCTGCTAATGCATTCATCATAAAAAAAAAAAAAAAAAAAAAAAAAAAAAAGCAGAAATGCACCTTCAGAACCTTCAACTGTATCTGAACAATTTTTGTTCAAATTGTGAATTTGTCACTCTAAATTGACCATACGTACAGTTGTATGCAAACGTTTGGGCACCACTGATAATTTTCATGATTTTCCTTTATAAATCATTGGTTGTCTGGATCAGAAATTTCACTTAAACATATCATATAGCAGACGAACACACTGATATTTGAGAAGTGAAATTAAGTTTATAGGATTTACAGAAAGTGTGCAATAATTCTTTAAAATTAGGCAGGTGCATAAATTTGGGCACCCCAACAGAAAAAATACATCAATATTTAGTAGATCCTCCTTTTGCACAAATAACAGCCTCTAAACGCTTCCTATAGCTTCCAATGAGAGTCTGGAGTCTGGTTGAAGGTATTTTGGACCATTCGTCTTTACAAACGTCTCAGGTTTGTTGGTTTCCAAGCATGGACAGACCCCTTAAAATCACACCACAGATTTTCAATAATATTCAGGTCTGGGGACTGAGATGGCCATTCCAGAACATTGTACTCGTTCCTCTGCGTGAATGCCTTAGTAGAGAATGAGCAGTGTTTAGGGTCATTGTCTTGTTGTAATATCCAGCCCCAGTGCAACTTCAACTTTGTCTCTGATTCATGAACATTGTTCTCAAGAATGTGCTGATATTGACTGGAATCAATGTGACCCTCTACTTTAACAAGATTCCCAGTACCTGCACTGGCCACACAGCCACACAGCATGATGGAACCACCTCCAAATTTTACTGTAGGTAGCAAGCGTTTTTCTTGGAATGCTGTGTTCTTTTTCAGCCATGCATACCGCCCCTTAATGTCCAAATAACTCAATTTTAGTTTCATCAGTCCACAGCACCTTATTCCAAAATGAAGCTGGCTTGTCCAAATGTGCTCTAGCATGCAGTGACTGTTTGTGGCGTGTAGGCAGAAAAGGATTCCTCTGCATTACAGCATCTCCTTGTGCAAAGTGCACTGTATAGTTGAGCGATGCACAGACACTATTTGCAGTAAGATTATATTATAGGTCTTTGAAGCAGGTCTGTGGGTTGACAATGACTGTTCTCACCACCCGTCACCAGCTTATCTGAGATTTTTTTTGGCCTGCCACTTCGGGCCTTAACTAGCACTGTGTCTGTGGTCTTCCATTACCTCACTATATCCCTCACTGTGGAAACTGACAGCTGAAATCTCTGAGATAGCTTTTTGTATCCTTCCCCTAAACCATGATGTTGAACAATCTTTGTTTTCAGGTCATTTGAGAGTTGTTTAGAGGCTCCCATGTTGCCACTCATTAGAAAAGATGCAAAGAGGGGAAATATTTGCAAAAGGCCACACTTTCTCATGACTGGATTCACCTGTGTGAGGTCAAGGGTCAATGAGGCATCACGCGTGTCCTCTGACACGCCGAAACGGAGGTGTTCCTTTGTCTCGCTTCCAAAGCGAATCGGTCGTGACACGCGAAGCCTCCGCGCAGCTTTCCATGACAAAATCTCTTGTTAAAAGTGAAATCTGCCAGAAAATGGCTGATGTCCAGCTCTTGTGATAACCAGAGAAAGAGCACACGACGGTCTCGTATCCACAGAGCCATCCGTTTAGAAATGGTCCGGTGGCTTGTGCCGCGTCGTCGCAGCTCGGAGCGCGGCGCGCCAAGTGTCCTTAAAGGGGTCCTTAAAGCTGTACTAACAGACCTTATTCTCTGTGAAGCCCGTAAAATTTTCACCGAAAGCCAGATAAATTTTTCGAATGGTTTCCAGGTGCCAGTCTCTAACAGCTTCTGAAAAAATTCTGATGGGAAAAAAAGTCCTTTTCATTCTGCCATTTCCAGACAATGAAAATCCGACGAGGGGGCGGGACCACTCCTTCCCAATGCGTGCTCACAGGCGAATGACGTCACCGACAGGCGTGGAAAAACTCACGCATGCGCACGAGGGTTCAAGCATGTCTGACGTAAAAACATATGAATGAAATCCATATAGTTTTTGAAAAAAATAAAAAGGACCGTTACTTTATTGACAGACCTCGTATTTAATTAAAATTTCAGATCCAGACAACCAATGATTTATAAAGGAAATTCATGAAAATTATCAGGGGTGCCCAAACTTTTGCATACAACTGTATGAATGAGTTTGTTGATGTGTCAGCCCTGCAATAAACTTTTAACCTGTCCAGGGTGTACCCTGCCTGAATCATCAGGTTCAGATAATGGACGGATGAATGTACCACTCACTCATCTTCAACCGCTTACTCCAATTAAGGGTCACGGGGGAGCTGGAGCTGATCTCAGCAGTCATAGAGCGTGAGACAGGGTACATCCTGGACAGGACAGTAGTTTGTCACAGGGCCACATACAAACACATTCACACCCACACACTCACCTATGGAAGGTTTCCAATCCACCTAACTTGCATGTCTTTGGATGTGGGAGAAAGCTGGAGCACCCGGAGGGAACTCACGTGAACATGGGGAGAACATGCAAACTCCACACAGAAAGGCCACACGCGGGAATCGATCTCATGCTGTGAGGCAACAGTGCTAACCACTAAGCAACCGTGCTGGATGTATGCACCATAAAAGATTTAAATCAGCATTTAATCACCACTTTGGAATTAACTGGTACATCACATTCCATGTTAATGTAGTTACAACCCATGTGTACACTTACTTAAACTCACACTAATAGCTGACACCTCAGTTAAGCAAGCCACACCCCATCTAAATGTTTAAATTATGCTGATCTGTCAATATGTTACAACACATATGTCAAGGGGTAAGATGTTTCCATACCCGTGTGTAACAAATTAAAAGTATTAATAGATGGCAGTGGCTTTGTGCCAAATAATTTTTATTCCAAGACACGTTTCATAACATTGTGTATAATTTCTGATCTGCACAATGTTCCTATGCCTGTTTTATCCAGTGTCTTCTTCAGGCCTCAGCTGTTCCGACCTCTGAGATTTGGGGCTATGACAGGGGTCGGCCTGTCAGTGTCTCCCTCAGGGCAGAGCAGTGACATTTAACTCAATATCCCAGAAGGATAAGGTTTCTCCCTCAGTCACCTCCATCTTCTGCCTCAATCTATTGGTGAAGTGTCAGTCAGCCCTGAGCATAGGCTGGACAGGACAGCCATTACCTTGGACTCAGAGCACCACTAACATTCCACGCCCAGGCTTGTGGATCAGCAAGTTGATCTGAACCCATGAGGCCTTTCCTTCTCCATTGTGCAAATCTGCCATATGTTCCCAAATCCGTACAAGTGTCCTGCAGCACAGAGGTACAGCTGTACGCACAGCTAGCTTACATAACTAAGTCCGTCTCTGCTGACTCGCACAACACTACCAAAGCAAAGGGGACAAGGAGGCGCTTGCAGAAGCAGAGGCAGAACAGACTAGCATATATTTGAAATAACGGTTGTGCAGCACTATTGAACACTATCCCCAAATCTTAGAAGAGTAAAATGGAGGAACTTCGATTTCTTATAACCAAGACTTGATTAATTTTAGGACATAAAATGTAGCATGTCTGCCACTCTGTGAATGTCAAACTCTACCAGGCAAGTTGATGGCATCACACATTAGTTGGTGTATTTATCCATTAACTGTCTTTTTCCTGTTGTCACTCCTTTTTGAAGGGGAAGTAAGGTAGCAAAGGTGCCCTAGTCATCAGGATAATTAGTGCCTCTGCGCTTGATTGATAGTGAAGACATATAATTAGCAGTGTGCCATAAGGCAATGTTTTATGAAGGTTCGAATTCGGTGTTAGCTGGATACTTGTTACAGCATTAGTTAATAGTAATAACAGAAGTGGCAGCTGAGTCTCTGAATCCGGAATTCCTGAAGAGATAAAAATAGACCAGGTGACGCTATGTCGCCTGGCGTGGCAAAGCGTCGTACCAACTTTGCGCCTTTTCCTAATTTCAGAAAGCAGTGTTTAACTCAAGAGAGGAATTTCATTTTCAGTTATTGGGAGAAAATAAGTTATGTTGGACGACACATTTGAGTCCCCCGTGTCATCTGTAACCGTGTGGTACCTCGGGTTGAAGAGTCCCTGGTTGTTCACACCATTCCATACACTTAGGGGCTATACTCCATAAGCCACAGGGGAGTCCACAGGAAAGCGAGCCTGTTGATCAAAAGTAGCTTTCATTTTACCGATGAAGGGGAGGATGAACACTTGGACCATGCTGCAGAATGTTTCTGATACCTTGTCTATTTTGAACATTCGTATTTAACAAGAACTCTAATTCTGGAGGTGATTACAAGGTCTGATTACAACGCATCAGTTACAAACTTTTGCTGGGGTTGAAGAGAGAACACGTAGTCTCAACACCTTTTAGGTAAACTACAACAATTAAAGGAAATTACATGTCCAATGACCGCTTGACGTATGAAACCCATAAACATCACCAGATGCAGGGGCTCTTGTATGCAACTGTTCTCTTCTTAGTTAAATCAGCTACCTATTTTGCTTTAGTTATCCCAACATATAAATGAGTTTTGTTTTGTTTTTTTCAGCTTATTTTTGTTCATACTGTAAAGGTGTTTAAGGTTTTTCTTTCCGCCAAAAGTCAAACCTGGCCTTCCCGTAATTGATACATACCATTGGTTTATCTTAACCCTCTGTATTTACTATGGAAATCTTGATAACTGACTTTAATGAGGGTGTTCTTGATTTGGTGTGCTGTGTTGAAGTTGTTCTTCTTCACCAGGGAATTATTGTGTGATACCTTAAAAGACGTCCATGGTCTTCAGAGTATGTTGGCATTTGTGAGCTTGAACCCTTCTTCCTGTGAATGAAATGACCCAAACAGCGGAAAAAAAAAATAAAACGTGCCACTTGCGCACTGTAGATCACGTGGATGATACAAGACATCAGTTTCGACTGGAAAAGTGGGCATGGCAAAACTGCAAAGGTCGTATCAAGATTAAAAAAAAAAAAAAAAAATTGTAAAAGCCTGTAGGATATGTTTTGGAGCTACCTAGTAGCTACTCTTGTATGAGATTACAGCTCAGTATCTTTAAAAACTGCTGGCCAGTGGCTCCAGGTGGCATTTTCAATATGGCCACCATGGCAGCCATGTTTGACATTAGACTGGAATGCCTTGAACAAACTTTGGTGTCCTTATTCACCCTATTGATGTATCCCATAATCTCTTGCGCACCAGAGAGTCGCTGCAGTCAAAGCAACATAGAGAATCCACATGATGACAATTGTAAATGAATATTATACTACAAAAATGTAATTTTGTATGCTTTTCATCACGTTAATAAGAGACTGCACGCATGATACCCTGCAAACTTGGTAAAACAATTATAACAAATAATCCGTGTCTGCTACGTTTAATCTGTGTGGAATTTAATAAACGCAAACCGAATTTCAGACATAGTATATATATATATTAGTCTGGAACAAAGAGGACAAACAGTGTTGTAAAGGACAATAATCAAGACGTTAAAGAGCAAACTTCGCTTTCCGCCAGAATGACATGATGAGGAAGCGAGTGTAGCTCACAGCAGCTCTTATTGAAAATAACAGAGAGACAGCCTGTGATTCTCCTATGTTTACATAAAACAAACGCAATAACAACATCTATAAACCCAAAGAATATATTCATGAGAGTTTTAGGCACAATATAAAAATTGTTTTATGTTGCGATGTTAATGGTGTTGTTCATGTGCAGCGGTTAAAGTGCAGCCCAATCAGAGCGTCTCAATGCAGTTGTCAATGTTACTGAGATCTCGCACCGCGGCGACCTCTTCGAAGTTTTGCAGGATTTGAAACCTTAATAGGGCGAATAGGATGGAACATTTGTGCAAAGTTTCAGTTTCACTGGCTCAGCAGTTTCGGAAAACATGTTTTCACACGCCACCGCTGATGCCAACAGACAGTCAACCCATGACATAAGCCCACCAGACCTTTGGTCCAGGTGAGATAAAAAAACCATCACATTTCATTTTTGGGCTTGCTGATTGCTACCCATGTAGCAAATTTCAGCTTAAATGGCTGATAGATGGCTGCAAAAATGGCTGATAAATGGCCGTATATGTGATTTTCAAGGTGGCCACCATGGTGGGCATATCTGAAATCAGATTGGAACGCCTCAAAGTATCCAACATGAGTAAAGCCCCGATTACATGGCACACGATGACAGCTGAACGAAGGAAAGTCACAGTCACAAATCGTCGACAAAAGGTGGACAAATGATCCAGCACTTTTCCCATCACCGAAACGCCTGCGAGTCATGAGCGCAAAAAGGAATGAAACAAAACCAAAACTAATGAAAGAAAAACGAAGTGAACTTCAACCTTGACGCTTCAAACGAAATCAAACAACATTTATGATAACGTGACTGACAGCGGGTATGAGACCGAGTGCAGCCAGCCCTGTCCTCATGTCCGCAGCACTGGCAGGTGCGGGGTCTGGTTGTCTTGACAACATGTGCACAAACGCAGGCTAGCCACAAACGGCCAGAACATGCGTAAACAGTTACAGTAGTTGATAAAATGTTCACACTGCTATTGTTTCTGTATTTAAAACGTTGGTTTTCATCCCACACATAGACGAGTCATCCGTGATACGTTATGTGCAGCTCACTGGCGCTTTAGTTATTAATCCATTCAGATATCGTCAGCGTATGCAAGATGTTGGGCTTGGGAGGTTCGATGAAGTTGGACGAAACAGAATGTTGACATTACGGAAACTACGCAAACAATGAAGAACTGCCAAGACAGAAAGTAAAATGGAATATGGACAAACTGAGGTTGTTTTTGGAATTTGTTCACATTTTCTGACAGTTTAAAAATTCTGACGAAGCTACAGGAATGAAGCTGGATGACTGCCAACATCAAGGATGCAACGTAAGTACAGTTTTCTACTTTTGTTTGGGCTTCAGTGTCCTTCATTAGTGACTGTGACTTAAGGCTTATAGTTTTTACCTTGTCCAATGCATAAGCAAGCACACTGCTGACAGTGGCAAGGAAAAGCTCCCTCAGTGTTTTCTGACTTTACAAGAAACTTCAACCACACTGGACTCATTGGGGTGACCATCTGCTATGGCCATTCAAACAACAAAAAAGTATAACACAAGACTGACTTAACATTTAATGCCGGAAATGCCGGACTGTTAGTAAACTGGTGAATGCATTAATGACCAATCACTCACTAAGGCAGATTTCACCATAGCTCACTCAACCCAGATGTGCCTCCAACCTCACAAGCTGTACCGTCATACAGCAAAGCCAGTCCCAATATAGACTGCAAGCATATCTACGCAAGCTGACACACATACTTACATGAGCTAGCCATGAATTCATCTAGCACCTATTCAAAATACTAAATTCTTTCACTAACAACACTCATTTAAGTGCCCAAATAAGAGCCAGAGTCCTGTTCAGTCACTCTATCGGTCATATATATATATAAAAAAAATGCATAAATATATATTGTTGCGGCAATCCCTCAGTGCCTAGGACTGAGGGATAACACTGGTAAGGAGAAATTCCCTGTGCCATTTTTGAGGAAGAAACTTCAAGCAGACCAGACTAAGAGGAGTGGCCCACTGCTTAGGCATTCTACAGTTACAAAGTTACAAGCAGTTTCAAAAAAGTGCATCTTCATGCAAAGTTTCTCTTAAGGCCCAAGAGTTCAAAGGTGTAAAGTTTGATGGAATGATTCAGAATCCTCGGGAAGGTAATAGGATATTCTTGACCAGAGGCCTAGTTCAAAAATAATGAAGCCAAAGTGTGACATAACCATCAAAATTTAAAAGTGATCTTTTTTGTGAAATGTTATCATTTTAGGTATCTTTATATATCAGTTTCAATATTTCTATTGGTCTCGGTTCAGTCATTGCTAGAAATTATCAGTGCATATATACTATAATGTGCTAGAGCGTAACGCTTGCAACAACAGTTGGAGGTATCTTCTTTGGTCTGCAGAAGCCTGAAACAAAGAAATTCTGTCCATTAGTTCCTGGTATTATTGAACAAGTAATATTATTCTATTGAAGCAGAGTAGGAGATATAGTTAAGGTTTTGACACAAATAAATCAAGGACTTATTCTCAGCGTTACACTTGCAATACTTTTACCTTGCTTTAGAAACATGATGTTTTTCTAGGAAATGACATTTCTACCTTTAAAAAATGTATTACTGTGTGTTAGTATGAAGCACAAACAAACTGACAAAATACAAGGTTATTTCTTTAACATTCAACTTTAAATGATAATGCTAAATATCAATGTCACACAAAATCAATTAAAAAAGTGCTATTTTTGAGGTCAATTTCGTGCATATCTCTGGAACTGTGCGGAATTTTTCCATGAAATTTTCAGTACCTGTCAAAGAGACTATAGGCAACTCACGGATAAAGCTGGATGGTGCTAAATAAAATAATGGCTTGTTCATGACAAATGCAATGCAAATCAGCAGTTAGGCTTCATTATTTTTGAACTCGGCCCAGAGTTTTAGTAGGTAGCATCAGCTATGCCAATCTTGTATCCCCACCTTCAGCAGTAGCACTTCTGGCCATCGTAGTAGTTCTACGATGCTCCAATTTTTTGTTGATTGTGGTGCAGGTCAGACACCATCCATTCACTCAGCATGTTGCTCTCAATGCTTGTCAGCAGCAGTACCTCAGACAGAGAGATAAAGTCCTCAACAGCTATCAGGCTGTTGAGGACTTGTAACCCAACGGCTGTGAAGGCAGATGAATTCTGCAGCAGGTCCTCAGAAACTGATCACCTGGGATTTCCCAGCCATCAGACCAGGCTAAAGATCTGTCAAGGACCATGTGTTTGTCAGTGTGCAATGGCATTCCCACGTTAAACAAACCAATGCCCAGGCATGTCTAGATCGACCCTGGATGTTTCCTCTCTGGGAATCAATCAAAAGACAATTTTCCTAGGCAAATTATTAGTTGAGTTTTAAACGGAATAGTGTGGGCCAGGTATCATGCTTAGTTATGTTACGGGGTAACATATGTCACGTCAAATAATCCAATGGATGCTGACCTTTGGAGACCAAGGACTCAACACTGTCAAAACTATTCCATTTATTAATCCTATTAGCTCAAGCAATAATTTGCATCATGTTTTACCAAAATTGGAGCAACTTTAACTTCTGACCCCTGTACAAACTGAAACAGACTTTTGTCACCATTCTTGCTGTTTTTATCCAATAACTCAATTCAATTACAGATCATCCAAACTATACCTTTTTGGAATCTTTATGATCAGGCAAATAATGTGGTATACTTTTCAATATGATTGGAGCATCTTTTAATTTTGACCCTTGTGTAATTCTTCAATTGACCCCTACCTGACCACCAATTGAAAATTCAAGGGGCCAGTCAGCTTTTTTCAAAAGAGGAATGTCTAAGGAGTATTTGTGCCGAATTTGATGCTTTTATCACCATTTGCATGATTGTTTCAGTTATCTGCTGCACTAGATGGACGCCACTGTGCTCATTGGGACCTTCAAAGCAGCAGAAATGTTTCTATACCCTTCCCCAGATTTGTGCCTCAAGACAGACTATTCCTTTGACTTCATGTTTGGTTTGTGCTCTGACATGCACTGTCAACTGTGGGACGTTATGTAGACAGATGTGTGCATTTCTAAATCATGTCCAATCAACTGTATTTACCCCAGGTGAACTTCACGTAAGCTCTAGAAACATCTCAAGGACGATCACTGGAAACAGGATGCATCCAAGCTCAATTTTAAGCTTCATGACAAAGGCTGTGAATACTTACATACACGTGATTTCTAAGTTTTTTTTTGTGTTTTTTTTAATTAATAAATTTGCAAAAAAAATAAAACATTTTTCACATTGTCATTATAGGGTACTGTGTGTAGAATTTCGAGGAAAAAATGAATTTCATCCATTTTTGAATAACATTGTACCTTAACAAAATGTGGAAAGAGAGAAGTGCTGCGAATACTTTCTGGATGCACTGTACGTATAGTCATATCAATAAACAAAGCACAAATTATGCAACAAACACTGGAAACAGCCTCCATAGTCTGGTGAAAGGAGTACAACTGCTTCAAGGTGGCAGAAGCAACTGCCCATGACACTAGTGGAAGAAGCATGAGACCAACTGCTCAGTCTTGCAGCTGTGGGTGTTTTCTGCAAGACCATACATACCAGTCTTCCTCATATGTCATAGACATAGACATATCAGCAAGACTTGCAAACAGCATGAACTGCAAGTTAAGGTCACATGGTCAACCAAGATCAGGTCCGATTGAGAAGTATTCACTTGAAGTTGCCACATCCCAATGGGCCTGACACCTTAGCACCATACCAATCTCCAGCCACATGTGGTTTCAACATGGATAAATGGTTTTACAGGCACTAGAGGACCAATTCTGCCACCAAACCCACAGTGTAAAGAAAGTTGCATCCGGTCATGAAACATCTGAACAGCCAACCAACTGTCCAATTCAATTTAGTCCCATTAAAAAAGTATAGAACACAAACAAGAGGTACATCTCATGACATGAATACCTTCAAAAAGCTTTTATGTGTACTTGGACCTGATGTTCATTACTTTCACTCTAATACGCTGTGGTACCAATCTAAAACAATAAATTTGTCAATAATTCCCAGAGTTCTCAAACACTACAGAAGTTCATCATATTCAGAAAAATTTGTTGATATAAAACAGAAAAGTTATTGAATTGTGAATTGTGTTTGCTTAACCTTACTTCTTATGTCACGCTCCTGTAAAAGGACAGCTAAATGATGGACAGAGCGCCTTGAAGAAGGGTGTTGATGACATGAAGACAAATGAATGCATAAAGAGCCAGAGAAATGCAGAAGAAAGAAACTGGATATGTTGTTGATAAATATAGAACGGCAAACTACAGAGATCCTCAGTTTACAATATAGTTTGAGTACATACAGTTCATTCGACACAGGAATCTATTTTTACCATTTAAGATTTATACCAGGGGAGTGGTGGGTTAAAGGTTAGACAAGCAGGCTTGTTACCAGAGGGTGACTAGTTTGATCCAAACCAGCAGGCAAAGGAACGGTGTCCTGACTTCTAAATGTGATGGGAATGTTGCTCAACATTGTTAGAAATACACGTGCTTGTGATTTTTGACCTCTTGAGCCAAATTTTAGGCAGATGGGTACTGTCAAAATACACACCACAATATATCTTTTCAAGAATGAAAACCAAGTCATACTTTCACAACTGCTTTCATCTTTGGGTGAAAAAAACAGTATCACAACTCAAGGTCATGCCTCTAGTTTACTGCATTTTATTTATTTATTTATTTTGCTTGGTCAAAGCACAAGAAGCAATTAAAGTGCTCTTGGAAAGAAATTTTTAGAAACATGCTCAAATCATGTTAAGTGTTTAAGTTTTTTTTGGGGGGGGGGGGGGGGTAAAGTAAATTAGGATGCAAGTCATGCTCAGTGTCATGCCTTTTATCACTTGAATCAATATATCAATTTCACTTTAAAACCCCACTGAACAAAGTCAAATTTCATTCAATGGGGAATAATTAAATGAAAATAACAGCATACAGAATTACTAATGTTTCTTCTGTAGGAGGTAATGTGTTCCCAATCTGAGTACTTCTAAATGTGGTTCAGCTACTTTTTCAAGAACATACTGTGTCACAGTTAGGGATTGAACCCACAAACCATCATTTTCTGTCCCAAAATACATTAAATAACCTACACCAATGCCACTTTTCAACTCATTCCTGCATGACTGCAAACAGTGTGACCCCCAAATGCTTAATTACTGCCATTGAAGTACAAAATTATGTTTCAAGTTAATCTTCAATGTATAAATCCTACGTAATTACTAATATATTGTGATAGTAGAGAAGCTTGAATCTTCGACTGGATTGGGTTGCTTGATGCGAGGACGTTTCGCTTCAAATCGCAGAAGCTTCCTCAGCTTTTGTCTTGACTCTTGTACAGAAGAATAAACAGAAGCCATAAAAGCTCGAGTTTTAAACCTAACCAGACCCCTCCTACCGAGAAGCAGACTGCTATAGGCTAGTGACTAAACAATAGCTCTAATTAGCACCTATTGTGCTCTAGTTAGCACCCTCCTAATGACACGGCTGCTGTCCCTCCTAATGATGGGACGGACCTTCTCCTGATGGCTCCCTTGACGACTCTCCTGATGACGTGAATGACTCATTACCATGAACAAAAGACTGAAACTGCTTTGACTTGAGTACCCCATTGTAAACAGGGGACAAAGCGTGTCTCAGACCCCCTCCCCGGTTAAGGCTGGGTTTCAACTGTTTCACATAGAATGCCTCCTTGACCCCTCTCTCAAACCATTTCTTCTCTCTGGCTAAGATTTTAACTTCCTTGTCCTCAAACGTGTGGTTAGTGTCTTTAAGGTGGAGATGAACTGCAGACTGAGGTCCACTGGTGCCCTCTCTGCGGTGCTGGTATAGCCTTTTGTGTAAAGGTTGCTTAGTCTCACCTATGTAGTGTTCGTTACAGTTTTCCTGACATCTGATACATTGCTCTGTTTGTAACTAGGGATCCTGTCCTTAGGGTGAACTAATTTCTGTCTCAAGGTGTTAACCGGTTTAAGGTAAACTGGGATTTTGTGCTGTCTGAAGATCCTCTGTAGTTTTTCCCCTACTCCTGCTAAATAAGGGAGAGACACTCCTCTTCTTCTTGTCTCTGTCTCCTGTCTATCTGGTCTCTTTGTTCTCTGGGACTTCTGCACTTTGTCCAGGGACCATCATGGGTACCCACATACTGTGAGGGCTTTCCGGACAAGTTGTTGTTCTTTAGCCCTTCCCTCTGCAGTTGTGGGCACCTGTAGGGCTTTGTGTTGAAGAGTCCTGATCACCCCGAGCTTGTGTTCAAGGGGGTGGTTTGAGCCAAAGAGCAGATATTGGTCAGTGTGAATGGGTTTTCTGTAAACCCCTGTGTGGAGCTGCCTGTTCTCTCCAATCGTAACATCACAATCCAAGAAGGCTAAATGGTTGTTTCTGGCATCCTCACGTGTGAACTTGATATTGGAGTCCACCGAGTTGATGTGTACTGTAAAGTCCTCAACCTCCTGTTGCTTGATTTTAACCCATGTGTCATCGACATATCTGAACCAGTGACTGGGAGGGATGGCCGTGAAAGATGTCAAGGCTGTCTTCTCCACTCGCTCCATGTACAGACTGGCCACAATGGGGGATAGCGGAGACCCCATCGCACAACCATGGATCTGCCTGTAGTAATTCCCCCTAAACAGGAAATACGTGGTGTTAAGACAGATCTCCAAGAGTTGGCAGATGTGGTCTGGTGTGAGTTTGGTCCTTTCAAGTAGAGACACATCCTCCAGCAGTCTCTGCCTCACAGCTGAGACGGCCTCAGCGGTGGGGATGCAGGTGAACAACGATGTCACATCAAATGACATCACTGTTTCATCTGCCTCCAGCTGCAGGTCCTTGATCTTGTTCACAAAATTTTGTGTGTTCTCCACATGGTGGTCTGAGTTACCCACTAGAGGAGCCAAAGTCCACTTGAGGTGCTTGGCCAAATTGTACGTGATGGAATCTGTGCTACATACAATAGGCCCGAGTGGTATGTCCTGTTTGTGGATTTTGGGCAGTCCATAGATGCATGGAGTGGCGTCCCCAGGGTACAGTCTATAGTATGCCTGCCTGTTGATGAGTCCCTCTTTCTCCAGGTTTTGGAGGTAGCTAATGATTTTCTTCTTATAGCCGCTCGTGGGGTCTCTCTCTTCAGACGTTCGTATGTATTGGAGTCACTGAGCAAGTTGTTGATCTTGGCCTCGTAGTCCGATGTGTTCAGGACCACTGTGCATCTGCCTTTATCTGCTGGCAGGATAAGGATGCTTTGGTCCTTCTGCAGTGCTGACAAAGCTTTCCATTCTTCTCCTGTAATGTTGGACGGAGGAGCCTTAGCACTGTTCAGCACTGCTGTGACTCTTAGTCAGAGGTCCCCAGCTTCTAACTCTGACAAACTGTTATGTTTAATGGCTGACTCTACTGCAGTGATGTAATCTCCTGTTGGTATATGTTTAGGGGTCACTGAGAAATTTAGACCTTTAGCGAGCACATCCTTTTCTGTCTCTTCTGTCTTCTCTCTTAGCCAGAGAGAAGAAATGGTTTGAGAGAGGGGTCAAGGAGGCATTCTATGTGAAACAGGTGAAACCCAGCCTTAACCAGGGAGGGGGTCTGAGACATGCTTTGTCCCCTGTTTACAATGGGGTACTCAGGTCAAAGCAGTTTCAGTCTTTTGTTCATGGCAATGAGTCATTCACGTCATCAGGAGAGTCGTCAAGGGAGCCACCTGGAGAGGGTCCGTCCCATCATTAGGAGGGACAGCTGTCCTGTCATTAGGAGGGTGCTAACTAGAGCACAATAGGTGCTAATTAGAGCTATTGTTTAGTCACTAGCCTATAGCAGTCTGCCTCTCGGTAAGAGAGGTCTGGTTAGGTTTAAAACTCCAGCTTTTGTGGCTTCTGTTTATTCTTCTCTACAACACGAGTGCAGGGGTGGTGGCCAAGTGGTTAATGCGCTTGGTTTCAGTGCAGAAGGTTCCGGGTTCAAATCCCACCCCTGCCACATTTCTTCATGTAATGCGGAGTTGCGTCAGGAAGGGCATCCAGCGTAAAACCTGTGCCAATTCAACATGCAGATCCACCTTGGATTTGCTGTGGCGACCCCGAGTGCAAACAAGGGAGCAGCCGAAGGGACTTACTTTACAATAGTCAAGACAGAAGTCAGACTACCAGAGCAAGAATTTTAGCGAATTTGAAGCTAAACGTCCTCGCGTCAAGCAACCCAGTCCAGTCGAAGATTCAAGCTTCTCTACTATGGAAACCACCTGGACAACTGAGAGCCTACACAGAAACATATATTGTGATAAAATTACAGTACATGCGACAGATACAAATCTGTAGCAAAGCAGTTTAACCATGTTTTTCCATAAGTATAGAATGTTATGCGTTTATACAATGCTAGCTAGCTGCAGACCAAAAAATGAAAAATAGAAATTAAAATGAATAAAAATATCCTGAAACCAATAATTGCTTCCCATACAGCTATATACTGCATACAGTTTGATCTCAGGCACACCTTTGTGCAGTAAAACACTGAACAGAGCAAAAAAGTTCACTTTAAATAGGAAGGTGTTTGTTGATTTCATATTTGCAGCAACCAAAGGTTTGTCTAAAATTCTGACCAATACTTTTAACAATTTGTTTCTCAAAATCAAAGACTTTGTCCTTGACTGATCCCACCCTCAGACATTCCACCAAGTCTGGATCAAGCCGTTTCTCGATTTATCTCTCCCGTTTCTGCACATATATGAGTTGTAGACTAACTGAAAGGCTTTCATAAATATGAAATGCGAATGTGTGAATTGTTTTAAATTAATATATGCATAAATCTCGATGCATCCTTAGAGTGACATTTAAGCGATTGTGAGCTGAGAGAAAGGAGCTGCAGATAATCACAACGTGAGTGCAGGTGTCTCGGGGCGGGAGCAGAAACTTTTGATGCGAGAGGGGCATTTAAATAACGTAAAAATAGTTTAAAAAAAAGAACAAAAAAGAAAAATACACCCCTGGAAGCTTTATTCAAAATAAGATTATTACAATTCATAAGACAAGTATATTGACATTCTTATTTTTTCCTTGAAAAGAAACCAAAAGCAATCAAGAAGGAAACCCAAACTTTTGATCAGAAACATCCTCCCACACTCTCCTCCACAAATTTAACTTAACCTTTATTTACCCAGGTTAGTCCCATTGAGATTCTCTTTTGCAAGGAAAACCTGGGCAATTATAAAGTTTCCAATTCACCTAACCCGCTTGGGTTTAAAAATTGGAGGAAACCGGAGCACACCTTTTGTTGTGGCTGGCGTGCCTGGCTGGCTTTTGTTTGTCTTCTGTTTCTGTCTTTTGGTTTTCCTTCCAGGTGGTGCGCATTTGGGACTGAGTGGCTGTGTGGCTGAGTTACCAGGACCTCACCCTGATCACCTGAGGCTGATCATGTGCAGCTCGTCAGGACTCGCAGCTGTGGTGCATCTACACGGATTGGAGCATGGTGGCATTTAAGTCTGGAGTACACAGTGTGTATTTGCCAGAGACTCGACCTTGTGACCAGACGGGTGAGATCGTCGTCTCGAGAGCCATCTCATCATCAGTGGATGTAGAGAACGTCCAGGTTTGATGCATGGTCTGTGAAAGAGGAGGGAGTGAGGTCTCACGCTCGTCAGCACACTTCCTGAGGTACGTTAGGTTTTGTGACTAACATTTGTACAGTCAGTAAATGTGGTGTCCCTCACACCTTATTGTATTGAGCTGTTATGTTAGTCGTTTAATCAGCTTCCGCTGCAGTTGAGTTATGTGAACAGGGTGTCCCATGCCTGCAGGGAGGGAAGCTGATAAGTAATTAAGCCAGGAAGTGTTTGCTGTTTGTGTACACCTTTGAGTGGTCTCTCTGTGTGTGGAGTGTGGACTCACATGATGATTTCTTCTTTCACAGACTCGGTTTGTCGCGGCCACCTGGGGGGTGTCGGCGGGGTCCTTGGGTCCGAACAGTTTCTGGCTCCGGACCGTTTGTGCTGCTAGGAGCGCACCGTAATCCACCACGCCAGACCGCGCACTCATTTGTTGTCTTTTTTCACATCACTGTTATGTCATTAAATTTAGTTATCCTTGGTACCGTGCTCTGCTTATTTTATACTGGGTCCTTCAAACGCTGGTCGGTTCTCCGGGCTGCGTCCGACACATAACACCTTTGGCGTTGTCCATGGGCACAAGAAAGAGTATGCAAGTGTTACTTTTTTCATTCCATCTTAACCCCTTAATGCCTGAATTTATATAGCTGTATATAAAAAAATGTTTTGTGTGTGTTTTTGCCTTTAAGTAGATGGTAAATAATGTTGAGATTATTAATTTCACTTTTGCACAAAAAATAAATAGTAATTTTGGTATTTTGGTAATAATTCATGTTATAATGTTATAATAATAATAATGGTATGTTGCAATTTGCGACAACAGGCATACTGGTTAATTTGGTATGTTGCATATTTGAGTCAAATATTGTAGCATATATGCGACAATAGGCGTTAAGGGGTTAAACAAGATTTTCTATTGAATTAATGAATTACTCAGGCACACAGATGGGTCTCTTACCTTAGAAAAGCCTTACTAAAAAAAAATAAAAATAAAGTTAAAATCTTAAAACCTCTCGGCCTACGATGCAAATGCCAGAATGAGGTTAAATTAAAACTCGGACAATGTGGACGAGTAGAGTTTGGAGATGGCCTGATAAAGCAGCAAGATTCATCATCCATAAGGCAATATGACAAAGAGGAGGCAAGCATCACAACAATGCAGCTCAGGCTCATGGAATAAAAAGCCATCTACACGTTTGAGGCATGACAGCTCCCCCGAGGAACAGCAGCAATCTCAGGGATTTCCAAATTTAAATAGTAGCTGAGATACCGAGCGACAACAAACATGAGCGGGAGGGGAGAGACAAAAAAAAAAAAAACAAACAACCCACAGCGCAGCTCAGATTCACGCTTTATTGGTCAACTTGATGAAAGACTACAAAACGAAGTCACAAAAAAAATCTCTTTCAAGTAATCAAATCTGTACAAACCTAAACTGTAGGGGTTTTTACAGCTCTGGCTCATATTAATCTGAAGTCATGTGCATGTGTGTGTGAAACAGCGTGCTCAATCTGTTCAAGGAAACTGCAAATCAGGACTAAAGGATACCATGCGTGCCCGCGCACACACACACACACACACACGTCTGTCTGAGATTTTACAGTACACAGGACTGGGAAAACAAGATACTTTCCCTCTCCAGAAGTACGCACGCACACACCCACACACACACACACACCACATGCTGGCAGGATTTTGTTGATAAATTTATCAAGTCAACAATCTCCCACAGTCCCCAAAATGTAGCTTTTTTCAGTCAAATGTTACCATACAGACAGACAACGTGGTTTCAACCTTTGCGTGGAAAGAGTGGTAAGAGAGGGTCGAGTAGACCTCTCCAGTACTCTCACACAAAATACACAGGCATACATTTTTTTTTTTATGCTCACTGACAGACAGACCTCCGCACACGCACTCGCTCGAACAATTGAGAACATTAAATGTTTTACGAATTATAGATAAAAAAGGAATAAAAGCCCTGGGTATAGGTTTGTTTTCTGGCTGTTTGGTGAAAGAAAGGAGAGGTAGAAAGGGCAGGTGGGCTGAGGGGAAAAGTAAACTACTGGTGTCATTTCTTAGCTTTTCGCGGGGGAGTGACCGGACGGCCAGAAGCCGTGCCCCCTCCACCGCCATAGAACAGCTTCTTGTCTGCAGGTTTCAGAATCTATAAATGGGGATTTAAACAAAGAGATGGAGAAAGAAAGAAAGAAAGAAAAAAAGAAAGAAAGAAAGAAAGAAAGACATGATTAATAAAAGGATTGTATACAGCACACACACCCAAGAATCTGTGCATAAATCAAACAAAGCACAACAAATTCTTAACCCTCTGAACATCAAGCAGCGTTTTGGGTGCTTTTGCTCCTGTCACAATTTTCACTGCACCTGCAAATGCTGCATTTCTATGGAATTACCACTCAAAATCAAAAAAGAATCAAAAGAACAAAGTGTATTCATTTGATTACTTTTTTTTTTTTTTTTTTTTTTTGCAAAAATTTTAAAAAGACAGATCTCTCAATTAAATGTGTGCCAGGTTTGGTGGACATGTGTGTGTGTATGTGTGTGTTGGGGGCAGTGTTGCCACAGTTACTTTGAAAAAGTAATCCAATTACTGATTACTCCTTGAAAAAGTAACTTAGTTACTTTACTGATTACTCAATTGTAAAAGTAACTAAGTTAGATTACTAGTTACTTTTTAGTTACTTTCCCCAGCTGCCGACAACAACCCTCTGCCACCTCAACATGACAATGATACCTGTTTTGCCAAAACTTACTTTATAGTCACCCTTTCTTGACTTTAATGAAAATAAATACTTTTTTTTATAAAAAGTAAACTAAAGACCTCTTTCTTGACCTCATATTTAACTGTTGACAGCACTGTAACAGTAAAACTTGCAACTTCGAACCTACATTGTTTATAAATGTAACTATTACATTCATTCTAGCATTTTTCTAACATTTAAATTCTCTCTAAATATTTTACTTGTCAAAATTATTATTATTTTAAGTAGTATTAGTAGTTGTAGTAAAAAAAAGGCTTCAAAACTGGACCTTTAATTCAGGGGTGTTGTGTGTGTGGGGGGGGGCACATCCCTCCCCCATGCCCCCATTCCATCTGGATTCGCCCCTGCCTTGGTGTTTGAGCACAAAGAATGGATAACATTTATTTATGCAGAAAACATGACCAGATTTACAGGTAAGAAAGTTTTATTGCGTTTTCACATCATGTAGTCCTCAGAAAGAGAGTTTAGGTGCATTTGAGTGGAAAATAGTGTTAGTTGTTGACGCGTCACGGAGGATCAGCTGTTTTTAATGAGACAATACAGAGCGGCTCAGCTCAGAATTCTAAATAAAGGAGAAAAATAAAGCATAAAAATTTCTTTGTAAAGCTCAGTGCAGGTGTGCTGATCATCGCGCTTTAAGAGGTGAGGACGAGTCGAGCAGCTGCAAAAAACCGCGGATGAAAAGCTCACAGCTCGCTTAAAGTGGGCAGTTCAGTCGAACCCCGGCCCCCTGCCCACGGACCAAGTTTTCATGCTGCTGTCGACCCACAATGCAAAAATAATAGTAACGCAGAGTGACTTGGAGAAGTAACTTTAATCTGATTACTCATTTGGAAAGATTAATGCGTCAGATTACTCGTTACAAAAAAGTGGTTAGATTAGAGTAATGCGTTACCGGCATCACTGGTTGGGGGGCAAGCACACAACACGTTACATCTTAAAGGTAAAACACCAAGGTCAGTTTTAAATACTCTGATTATCACATTGCTTACCTGGAATGAGCACATGAGGGTCTCATCTACGCTCATCATGGCTCCGGCATTATCAAACTCACCGCAATAGTTTGGGGCAGAGAACAGTGTTACCAGCTGCCTCTTGGCAAAGAACTCATATCCATCCTCAACCACCTAAAATAAATAATGCGGGGTGGGGAGGGGGGAAGCATCACTAGTCACATATTCAAAGATCTAGTTTTGAAAAATTTGTTTCATTTTATATATCTGCCTCTCTCAAATGCACATCAAGTGATCAGAAAAACAGGTCTAAACAAATCTAACTGGGCTTTAATGTGTCCAAAGATGACAAAGTGCTTCAAAGGTTCACCTGGACAAGGATTGTTCAGGAAAATCTCACTGTAAATTAAAAAAGTACATGTTTGAACAGCAGAAAAAAAGATAAAATGCAAAACTATACAAAAATGACCATATGCACGCTTTGACATGAGGTAAACCACTCATACTGCCATTTCTATGCAACTGCTCTAACTCTGTGTGAAATGTCTGACAAAACAACACTTTATTGATACAATGGACGACTATTTAGAACTGTGATAAGCAGAATGTTGGCTGACTGACAGATGATCCAGAGATATAGGTTCTAAAGGATGTTTGGCAGTGCCAGAAATTTTAGCAGAAACCCTGGATTCATGGCTCTGGCTGTTATCATTCACGAACCCCCCCCCAGCAATAGTAAAAATATACCAGCAAACAAGATGCAGATGTACTGCGTTAAGTTTGATAATCACTGCACTGCAAAAACATGACATAACATGATGACATAACTTCTATATTATAATAGTCAAGTGGCCTCTGTGTGTGGGTATGATGGGGAGAGCAGACATTTGTGTTTGGTATGCTTATGTATTTTGGGTCTTGGATGAATGCTGCAAAAATGGAAGTAATATTTTTGGAGAAATCTGCAATATTAGCTAACCAGTAAACTATGGACATTGTGCTGCAATTCACCATGGGAGTTTGGGGTTTTCAATGTTGTTATTGTGGTTCATGTTAGTTTAACCGTGCTGTTAGTGTTACTGATTTGTTTTTTTGTTTTGTAGTTCAATTGGTTTAGTCAGTTTAGTTAAGTGTCATGTTGCCGTTACCATGAGTAAAAAGTGTACAGTGCTTTTGAGATCTTCCGCCACCGTCTCTGTTTGTGGGTGTGTCAAATTAAAAGCACCTGCCTGCAGCAGAATGCAGAAAAGACATAAAAAGCTGTGCATGCGTGCCTATAACTTTGGTCACAGACAAAGTGTGGAGAACTGACATTTGCCGTTTGGTATGGGTCAAAGATGAATGCTGCCAAAACAGAATGTTGATAGGACTAATATTTTTGGAGAAGCTACGGATATTAGCTAAAAACACTGAACAATGTCATAATTACATTCTGGACTCACATGCCATTCCAGGACGGAGCGGTAAATCATCTATATATTAAAAGTGTGCATGCTTGCATGATTTTCTTTAGTAAGTTCAATGAAGTACATAATTGTAAATACATTAAAAACACATGGATGACATGAAGTGAAAACACTTATTTACATTGTGGCACATTAAAAAAAAAAAAAAAAATCAAATGACAAAATAGACGTACTAATAAAATAAAATAATAATGTGTATATGATAAGAACCTAAACAATTTATAACTACATTAACAGTAAATTAACATAAAAAATACGTAATTAACAGGAATTAAAAGGTTGAGTCGTTCTTCTAAAAACTGTTGAGCTCTAAGGTCTAAAGTTTTAAAAACATTCTGGACTCACATGCCATTGCAACTCCTTATAGAAACTTTGCACAATTTATTACCACCCTTGAAAAATGTCAGCTACCTATTTTAGAAACACTATCCAACCTAGAGCCCGTGGATCCCCATGGGCAACACGCTAGTTTGTATTTAAATTTACTTCAATACCTTGCCAACTAAACTCTCCCTCTTTTCACTTTCTCATTTTCATTGTTCCTTGGTGGTTTCCTGTGTTTGCACTGCATACTGTTTCAAAACCTGCTATCTAAATCATGATCGCCATCTCATACTGACCTGATGAGCTCGACAAATAAGGTCCATGTCATGTTTGTGGAGAAATTTTGTGACCACATCAGCTCCAAAAGTGAATGACACACCACGATCATTTTCACCCCAGCCCAGCACATCCTTGTCTGGGTCGGCCCACAGCAGGTCGCAAAGGAGTCCCTGATCGGGCACGTCAGTGGGACGCATGACCCTTCGTACTTGCTCCATAGACTGCAGGTCTGGCGATAAGCCTGATAAAAAGAACAATTCAACCTTAGTGGCCAAAATTTTGACCTTTGTGTTTAACCACTTTTTCTCAAAATGAAGTTTGGTCCAAATTGGATAAAAATGCTCCGAGTTATTCTGTTCACACATGGACAGCTGGACACACAGGGGGAACAATACTGCTGCTCGCACTACTGCTGTGTGTGGGTGTAATAAGTCTCTCATCTGAATAAATATAGTAACAAAATGTGGCAGCTTCAATGCAGTCTTAATGGTTTTTTTAGAGCCATAAAAGGATTAACTTTAGCACTCAGCTATTGCAGAAAAAAAGAGTGTACTTTGCCGCTGCTTGAAAAGCTATGGACATTTATTTAGTGACACACTGAAGATCACACAGCATTTTCAGTATTACTATCACTGTTACATTAAAACTACTCTGAACAGCAAAATACACTGTCTATATGTTACCATTTTCAACCTGTTAGCAATAAATACAGCAAAATACACTGTCTATATGTTACCATTTTTAACCTGTTAGCAATAAATACAGATTAGCATTAAGAAATAAAATCATGCCATCATTACAGCTCCATATTTTAACCAAACTTATTCATAGTCCATGAGCCAGATCCTGAAATACTGGCCATCGCTACATGAAATGACTTTAGTTTTGTGTCATGTCTGTGATCTGCTTTTTTTCTACAAAATTAAATAACTGAATGAACATCCTCTGAGGCTGGTGATTCCATAATTTTTGCCAGGGGTTGTATTCAAGCTGTATTTTAACATCCCTGAATAATTTGGTAGTTATTTTAAGAAATCATATCAAAACTGGCATGTGTCATTACATCCTTACATCAAATTAAATTATGATTTATTTAAAAATGTAAAATCATAAGATCATCATACTCGTAAAAAACATAAAAAACTGTCAACTTCTACACAAAACCTATTTTTATTCTCTTTCTTATGGATAGTTTTTAATCTGTATTTGTTTTATTCTTTTACTTCTGTTTTTATTTATGTATTTTAATTTATTCATTTTTAATTATTTATTCAATTTTATGTTGACTTGTTTTATGTAAGGCACCTTGAGATGGCTTTTGCTGTGACTTGGTGCATTATAAGCTAATTAAATTAAGATTACACTATTATGCTTTTATATATATGAGGAATATGTTTCAACAAAAACCACTATGAAAATTACTGCCCTCATTTGTACCAACTGACACCCCCCACTGGCTCATAGACGACTGTAAATCCAGCCAAGTGCAAATTTAGTTCTGCAAGCTTTGGACCACTTTATTGACAGTAACAGAGCAGAAGGGGTTTGTTTGTGTACTCGGGTACGAGACCCAAATGAATCTTATCATGCAAATACCTCCATGGCAACAGAAGATCTTCTCATCAACTATGGCTGCAACCGGCAAACAGTTGAAACAGTCAGTGAAGGTCTTCCACAATTTTATGTTGTATCGCCTCTTACCTGTATGAGGCAACCAGAGTTACATATTCACAATCGTATCTCAAGAGCTATGACGCGTTATCAGTTGTGCCTTTCTGTTGCCTCACACTAGAAAATAACGTCTTGCATGATCATGGATGGCTCTGGGAAAGACGGAGAAAGGCAAGTGATTAATCATTAAACACACCCGCAGTTACGATTGTGTACTGCGTTTTTTGTTATTAAAACAAAATCATTTTACCTGTCAAGTTAAAACCAATGACTAAAATTGTGGGGAATCACCATTTATCAAAGGTGGTTTGCACTGCCTGAGTGGAGCAAATATTTTTGAAAGTACAAATCATCTGATGATGCCAATACAAGCTATAAAACTTGTGTTTTATAAATATCTAAGGGATTTTTAGAAATGCTCCAAACTTCAACTGGTATCCATCAATGTAACATTTCCCCTGCAATTTTACTTCAGGCCTGGTGATACTCACAATAAATAAAGCGCACTGCACTTCAAATTGTGAGGTGCAGTATGAAGAAAAAATGTGAGGTGCTCAGAAATGCAAAAGCTTAAGTAATGTGCTCATAATGTGCCTCATGTATCAATGTTGCGCACTTGTGGCGTAAATTCACGGCGTAAACTTGAAATACACCAAAGTCGCCATGACATGTATCAAGCAGTGCGCACCTGCCCATTTCTGGCGTACACCTGACGTGATCTTGATAAATGCGGCGGGTGGAAACGACCGTAATTATAATAAACACTCCCATAAATATTCAGACTCCGCTTCAGACACACCCTCATTTTACGACATGGAAGCCAGGAAGACAGCAATGAAAAAGAACTTCACCAATCACGACGCGTGCCAATAGAGCGTCAAAAGCGGCCGTCGTATCAATTGTTTTGTAGTATATAATCAAAGTGTTACAGTGGTCCCTCATTAATCGCTGGAGTTACGTTCTAAAAAATAGCCCGAAATACGCGAAACCGCGACGTTAGGCAGCGTTATTTTTTACAATTATTATAGACGTTTCAAAGCTGTAAAACCCCTCACTACACAGTTTATATACTTTCTCAATCAGGCATGAACATTTTCTCACTTTTCTCTCGTGTGTAAACACTCTCAAAGTTCAAACCTTAGTAGGAAAATAATACCAAATTGTTTCAGGCCCAAACATTTGTTTGAGAAATAAAAATAGAAAGTTTTTCTATAAATAATTATGATGGCATTTAGAACTAACTAATTAATTTTAACGATCAACGAACGAGGTCGGACACAAGAAATTATTAATAGTGACTGACCAGTATGTCACAGATCGCTCCTCTGCGTCCTGACGCCGCGCCTTTTCCCACTCACACCTGGCTGCAGGTGTTTGTTTCCGAGTGACAAACACAGTTATGAGTAGTTGTTCGCACTCTTTTTTCTTCTGGGCGACAAGATTCTTATAAACAGATACGCAGAACACAGAACACTGTAAAAAAAAAAAAAAAAAAAAAAAGGCATGCAAAATTGGACTAAATACGCCGCGAGACTCCGAGGCCATGACAGGTGAACCGCGTTATAGCGAGGGAACACTGTATTCTCTTTTCACATGTCAATAATTCTTGACATGGATATTTGCTCGCTCAATTAATAAGACACGCCTAATCTGTCAGATTTCGTTATTTTTTTAAATGTATTCCTGTATTTATTTTATTGTGACAACCGAGTGAAGATGACAAAACGTGATTGCAGAACGGGCGAATTAAGGGAATGACCAAACTACAGTTGTTATTATCAATTTCACAGTCTAAAACGATCACACCACATGAAGTTAAGCTCAGCGCTGCTCTGGTTCCAGGCTCGAAGTCTGGAGAAAAGGGCGTGCAGCGCTGTCTTTGCAGTCAGCGCTGTAGCCACGGATCGTGCTCCATAACAATCCCGCAAAAGCGGGATTTGTATTGATTATTATGTAGTATAATCAGGAAAGTGTTATTTAGGTAACATATGCATTGATTTGTATAATGGCACTGTTTATCATGTTGATCATCTTCATTTTTATGTGGATTCCAACGCTGGTTCATTTTGGTGTATAATTTATGCCACCTCTCGACCTGGTGTATATTTTCAGCGCAGCGTACGCCAACAACCACATTGATAAATGCCAAGTAGCGCAGCCGTTTTGGCGTACACCCCATATACGCTCAAATATCGCCGTACGCAACGTTGATACATGAGGCCCAATTTATGTAATCCAACCATAGTCCTGCAAAGCTTAATTATTGGTTAAAAAAACTTTTCACAGAAAAATATACAAGTATTTCTTCTATTAAAGAAAACCCAAAGCCTAGAATCACTGTTTCAGCATCACTGAGGTTCCCACCACTAACTGCACTGGTGCAAACAAGATATTTAGGTATAAGCCAAATTTAATGTACAGATTTACTGAGAATCCCCAATCATCACTGACGAATTTCACTGTACATGTGCACCGACTATTTTCTTTTAAGTCCAGACACCATGATGAACCATGCTCACACAAAATGAAGCCAGGCTGAAACACAGTCCACAAACTGCAAATTAACAGCCCAGATTCAGGCGGTGCACAGCAACCGAATGAACAAGCTGCTGTTCAACAAAACATCACGCAAATCACATTAAGAATCGCACTTCCATACATTCTTTTAACTAATACTTTGCCTTCAACAATGTAGCCATCAGGAGTGAAACACAAAATCTGTGGTGTAGATGTCAAACTCTGACAAGTGACACTTTCTAACGGTAAGATGGGGGGGGGGGGGGGACGACTGATTAGCATGCTGTAAAAGCAATAGGCACTGCAGTCTCGTTCGAACCATGCGTGATATTGCAGGATTTGACCACTTATGGGGACCTCCACTCCCATTGTGCAATATATTCACAGCTTCACACGAAAAATGGTGTACTGTTTTGTTTTCAGCTGCAATCACCGAAGCAGTCGTGAAAAGTGTTTGGGTTTTTTTTCCCCAGTGGAGAAGGGAAGACGAGGCGAGTGGCAGACGTCATGTCGGTAAATGTTAGCCTACACAGCTAACCAGAGTACCTACATTCTCTCGCCTGCAAAACCGCCTCAACATGTTTGTGCTCCAGGTCATAAACAAACCGCAATACATGGCTACTTTCCCACTGCATCGTCACTTTTTCTTTGCATTTTCACTTTGTGTGCAATTTGCCCAAAAAACTCAGAGATAATGCTGTGTTTTTTTCCTTGGAAGTAGAGAAATTACATCATATGCGTCATATTTTACCCCTTTAGCGCCCGTCCTCAAACAAGACTGCAGTGCCCAATTCCAAGTAAGTTGCTCTATATGATATGTGTGAGAGAATCCCAGAACCAAAGTGCTGTGGATGCAGTAAAATGATTGACATCAAAATGAATGGATATTTGGTGGTCTTTTGCATTATTTCATCAGTTATTTTTTTACTTTCATGATTAAAATAACATTTCTGGGCTGGCAGAGGTTCTCAATCACTTGGTGGCTCACCAGGCCCATAATACTATTGGGAAAAGCTGATTAAAAGCAAATAGCAAACTCAAATTCCTCCATTAAGTTGTCCTTTATAACAAATAAAGTCTGCATTCATTTTTGGCCATTACATTATGTTACAAAATTACATGTTGCGCAGTCATTGTTCTCCAACTGTTTCCCAATGTGTCCCTTTGTCTATCTGAAATCAGATTCTGCCACTCAAAAGACAAACAGCACAGTGGCTGCTGCTGTGATGTGAGTCATCTCAATGCCTCCCACAGCTTTTCAGTTTACTTGCAAAACACACTTATTATGCAGGTCTTGACAGGACAGCCATGTCTGTAAATTTAGACAGAATTATTATGAGAGTGGACTCTATGATGGAAATGAAAAAGTGATGTGACTATACTGATGTTGGATTAAGTCTGAATCAAACAGTGTAATTCATAAAAAAATCCATTCGTGTATGTGTGTATATACACACACACACACACACACACACACACACACACACACACACACACACACACACAGAAGAAAATAAGTATTTGAACACCCTGCGATTTTGAAAGTTCTCCCACTTAGAAATCATGGAGGGGTCTGAAATTTTCATCTTAGGTGCATGTCTACTGTGAGACATAATCTTAAAAAAAAAAAAAAAAAAAAAAAAAAAAAAAAAAAAATTCCGGAAATCACAATGTATGATTTTTTTTAAATAATTTATTTGTATGTTACTGCTTCAAATAAGTATTTGATCCCCTACCAACCAGCAAGAATTCTGGCTCACACAGACCTGTTAATTTTTCTTTAAGAAGCCCTCTTATTCTGCACTCTTTACCTGTATTAATTGCACCTGTTTGAACTTGTTACCTGTATAAATGCCACCTGTTCACACACTCAATCACACTCCAACCTGTCCACCATTGCCAAGACCAAAAAGCTGTCTAAGGACACCAGGGGCAAAACTGTAGACCTGCAGAAGGCTGGGATGGACTACAAGACAACAGGCAAGCAGCTTGGTAGAAGACAACAACTGTTATATTTATTAGAAAGTGGAAGAAACACAAGATGACTGTCAATCTCCCTCGGTCTGGGATTCCATGCAAGATCTCACTTTGTGGGGTAAGGATGATTCTGAGAAAGCTCAGAACTACACAGGAGGACCTGGTCAATGACCTGAAGAGAGCTGGGACCACTGTCACAAAGATTACATTAGTAACCCATGTCATGGTTTAAAATCCTGCAGGGCAGCAAGGTCCTCCTGCTCAAGCCAGCACATGTCCAGGCCCATTTGAAGTTCACCAGTGACCATCTGGATGATCCATAGGAGGCATGGGAGAAGGTCATGTGGTCAGATGAGACCAAAACAGAGCTTTTTGGAATCAACTCCACTTACCATGTTTAGAGGATGAGAACAACCCCAAGAAAACCATCCCAACCGTGAAACATGGGAGTGGAAACATCATACTCTGGGGGTGCTCTTCTGCAAAGGGGACAGGACGACTGCACCGTATTGAAGGGAGGATGGATGGGGTCATGCATTTCAAGATTTTGGCAAACAACCTCCTTCCCTCAGTAAGAGCATTGAAGATGGGTCATGGCTGGGTCTTCCAGCATGACAATGACCCCAAACACACAGCCAGGGCAACTAAGGAGGGGCTCCATAAGAAGCACTTCAAGGTCCTGGAGTTGCCTGGCCAGTCTCCAGACCTGAACTCAATAGAAAATCTTTGGAGAGAGCTGAAAATCCAAACCTGAAAGATCTAGAGAAGATCTGTATGGAGGAGTGGACCAAAATTCCTGCTGCAGTGTGTGCAAACCTGGTGAAATACTACAGGAAATGTTTGACCTCTGTAATTGCAAACAAAGGCTACTGTACCAAATATTAACATTGATTTTCACAGGTGTTCAAATACTTATTTGCAGCAGTAACATACAAATAAATTATTTAAAAAAAAAAAAATCATACATTGTGATTTCAATTTATTTTTTTTTAGATTATGTCTCTCACAGTGGACATGCACCTAAGATGAAAGTTTCAGACCCCTCCATGATTTCTAAGTGGGAGAACTTGCAAAAATGCAGGGTGTTCAAATACTTACTTTCCTCACTGTATATATATATATATATATATATATATATATATATATATATATATATATATATATATATATATATATATATATATATACATACACTCAACAAAAATATAAACGCAACACTTTTGGTTTTGCTCCCATTTTGTATGAGATGAACTCAAAGATCTAAAACTTTTTCCACATACACAATATCACCATTTCCCTCAAATATTGTTCACAAACCAGTCTAAATCTGTGATAGTGAGCACTTCTCCTTTGCTGAGATAATCCATCCCACCTCACAGGTGTGCCATACCAAGATGCTGATTAGACACCATGATTAGTGCACAGGTGTGCCTTAGACTGTCCACAATAAAAGGCCACTCTGAAAGGTGCAGTTTTATCACACAGCACAATTGTTTTATTGGGGGGGATACCAGTCAGTATCTGGTGTGACCACCATTTGCCTCATGCAGTGCAACACATCTCCTTCGCATAGAGTTGATCAGGCTGTCAGTTGTGGCCTGTGGAATGTTGGCCACTCCTCTTCAATGGCTGTGCGAAGTTGCTGGATGTTGGCAGGAACTGGTACACGCTGTCGTATACGCCGGTCCAGAGCATCCCAAACATGCTCAATGGGTGACATGTCCGGTGAGTATGCCGGCCATGCAAGAACTGGGACATTTTCAGCTTCCAAGGATTGTGTACAGATCCTTGCAACATGGGGCCGTGCATTATCCTGCTGCAACATGAGGTGATGTTCTTGGATGGCACAACAATGGGCCTCAGGATCTCGTCACGGTATCTCTGTGCATTCAAAATGCCATCAATAAAATGCACCTGTGTTCTTCATCCATAACAGACGCCTGTGCACTAATCATGGTGTCTAATCAGCATCTTGGTATGGCACACCTGTGAGGTGGGATGGATTATCTCAGCAAAGGAGAAGTGCTCACTATCACAGATTTAGACTGGTTTGTGAACAATATTTGAGGGAAATGGTGATATTGTGTATGTGGAAAAAGTTTTAGATCTTTGAGTTCATCTCATACAAAATGGGAGCAAAACCAAAAGTGTTGCGTTTATATTTTTGTTGAGTGTATATATATATACATACACACACACACACACACACGAGGTCTGTTAGAAAAGTATCCGACCTTTTTATTTTTTTCAAAAACCTGATGGATTTGAATCATGTGTGCTTGCATGAGCCAACCTTGAACCTTCGTGCGCATGCGTGAATTTTTTCACGCCTGTCGATTGCGTCATTTGCTTGTAAGCAGCCTTTGTGTGCGGATGGGTGTAGTCTCTCGTCGTTTTTTCTTTGCAAGGAAATGGCGGAACGACTGGAGCAGCGCGATTGCATCAAATTTTGCCAGAAACTGGGTGACAGCCAGGTGGAAACCATTCGGATTATTCAGACAGTTTTCGGTGACGATCCTCTGGGCATCACACAGATTAAGGAGAGGTACAACCGGTTTAAAGACATCCGCACAACAGTGGAGAGCACGCCGCGCTCCGGGTGGCCATCAACATGCTGAAATGACCAGATCATTTCCAAAGTGAACGCTGTGGTGATGTGGGACTCACGTGTGACTATCCAAGAAATTGCGGAAGAGGTGGACATCAGCACTTTTTCGGCACATTCCACTGTGACAGAAGATGCCATGAAAAGAGTTGCAGCAAAATTCATGCCGATGGCTTCGGCACGAAGCTGATGGCGGAACAAAAGCACCACCGTGTTGAAGCCTCACAGGACATGTTGTGACATGCCCTCTTCCACATTTTCTCGGATAGTCACACGACTGAAAAGCCACCGAAAGCCGTCTGAATCTTCCAAATGGTTTCCACCTGGCTGTCGCCCAGTTTCTGTCAAAATTTGATGCAGTCGCGCTGCTCCAGTCGTTCCGCCATTTCCTTGCAAAGAAAAAAACGATGAGAGACTACACCCATCCTCACACAAAGGCTGCTTACAAGCAAATGATGCAATCGACAGGTGTGAAAAAATTCACGCATGCGCACGAAGGTTCAAGGTTGGCTCATGCAAGCACACGTGATTCAAATCCATCAGGTTTTTGAAAAAATAAAAAGGGCGGATACTTTTCTAACAGACCTCGTATACACACACACACACACAGTGAACCCAGAAAGTATTCACAGCACTTCACTTTCTCCACATTCTATGTTAGAGCTTTATTCCAAAAGGGATGAAATTCATTTTTTCTTCAAAATTCTACACACAATACCCCAATGACAATGTGAAAAGGTTTTTTTTTTGTTTTTTTTAGCTTTTTGCAAATTTATTAAAAATAAAGACACTAAGAAATCACATGTACATAAGTATTCACAGCCTTTGCCATGAAGCTCAAAATTGACTTCAGGTGTATTCTGTTTCCAATGATCCTCCTTGAGATGTTTATACAGCTTAATTGGAGTCCATGCGGGATAAATTCAGTTGGTTGGATATGATTTGGAAAGGCACACATCTGTCTACATATAAGGTCCCACAGTTGACAGTGAATGTCAGAGCACAAACCAAGCATGAAGTCAAAGGAATTGTCTGTAATCCTCCGAAACAGGATTGTCTCAAGGCACAAATCTGGGAAAGAGTACAGAAAAAATTCTGCTGCTTTGAATGTCCCACTGAGCACAGTGGCCTCCATCATCTCTAAATAGAAGAAGTTCAGATCCACCAGGACTCTTCCTAGAGCTGGCCGCCCGTCTAAAATGAGCGATCGGGGGAGAAGGGCCTTAGTCAGGGAGGTGACCAAAAACCCAATGGTCACTCTATGAGAGCTCCAGCATTCCTCTTTGGAGAGATGAGAACCTTCCAGAAGGACAACCATCTCTGCAGCAATCCACCAGTCAAGCCTGTATGGTAGTGGCCAGATGGAAGCCACTGCTTAGTAAAACTTACATGGCAGACTGCCTGGAGCTTACCAAACGGCCCCCGAAGGACTCTCAGACCATGAGAAACAAACTTCTCTGCTCTGATGAGATAAAGACCATCCCTACAGTGAAGCATGGTGGTGGCAGCATCCTGTTGTGGGGATGTTTTTCAGCAGCAGGAACTGGGAGACTAGTCAGGATTGAGGGAAAGATGAATGCAGCAATGTACAGAGACATCGTGGATGAAAACCTGCTCCAGAGCGCTCTTGACCTCAGACTGGGGGAACAATTCATTTTTCAACAGGACAATGACCCTAATCACACAGCCAAGATATCAAAGGAGTGGCTTCAGTTCAAGTCTGAAAATGGCTGGGCACCGACACTCTCCATCCAACCTGATGGAGCCTGAGAGGAGCTGTAAAGAGTAATGGGCAAAATTACCCAAAGATAGGTGCACCAAGCTTGTGGCATCATATTCAAGAAGACTTGAGGCTGTAATTGCTGCCAAAGGTGCAACAAGAAAGTACAGAGCAAAGGATGTGAATATTTAGGTGCATGTGATATTAATTTTTAATTTTAATAAATTTGAAAAAAATAAAATAACCAACTTTTTTATGTTGTCATTATGGAGTGTTGTGAGTAGAATTTTGAGGGAAAAATTAATTTACTCCATTTTGGAATAAGGCTGTAACAAAAATGTGGAAAAAAATGAAGTGCTGTGAATACTTTCTGGACGCACTGTGTGTGTGTGTGTGTGTATATATATATATATATATATATATATATATATATACATACATACATACATACATACATACATACACAGATGTTGAATTTAAAGTTGAACACCCAAAAAAATAACATACAAATACTTACACTCATCATAGAAGCCATATATTCTGTTTATAGAAGCACACTCATGGTTTCCTCGCAAGAGAAAAAAGTTTTCTGGGTATTTGATCTTGTACGCCAATAAAAGGCAGATGGTCTCCAGGGACTGCTTGCCTCTGTCGACATAGTCCCCGAGGAACAGGTAGTTACTCTCTGGAGGGAAGCCTCCATACTCAAAGAGCCTCAACAGATCATAGTACTGACCATGGACATCACCTGGAAAGTGAAAGTAAATATTAGTTTAGAAATATTAATGTGCAGTGTTGCAATATAGAGCAGGTATTTGAGTGTAGAGCAGGTAGCTGAATGGATAAGGAGCTGGCCTGCCAATGTGTAGACCTGAGTTCAAATCCCACTCATGCTACCCGTTTTCCACTTTTAACAACCAACTAACTCTCCAGACATTTCTATGGCCAGAATGTCTTAAACTGAAGGACTGTGCTATCACTTGACTCAATATCAGGCACCAAAAGCCCCCCACCATCTCACAAAGTGACCAGTCTTCCAAACATTTTCTGGCCAAAATTACGACACCTCTGGAAATCTTCAACAAACAGTCTCTATGGATCAAAGATACTCTCTGAAACGTTATGGGCAACAGAACCACAGTGTCACCTGGCGGAAGGACACGCGGACCCATCAATACGTGAATATGCTTTCATTTAACGAGAGAGAAATTGTAATTTCTCTTCCTGTTGTTATCGTTAACTAAAGACAAAAATTTATATTCCAATTTAATCTGTTACATGTTTCTTTCATGTGACATTTTGACTATTCCCTTTATAACTCTTGGTGGATTTTTAAATGTTATTTGTTGAATTATTAATGAATTGTCATGGTGAAAACAGTGTTTCTGTTAATTGTTTCCCTTTTCTAGGATGGGATTAGGAAACTCAGTCAGCTTATATTTTGTTAGCCAAAGAAGAAAGAAGGTATATGTCATTCATTGTATCTTACGTGTTTTTAAAATAACTTTCTTTGGGAGAAACCTGAAGCCAGGGGCGGGGCTTATGACCAGATACTTAGCCTCTTTAAAATGACCCTGAAACAAAGGAACTTTCTCTTAAGTTCTCTTCTTCCACTCCTTCATCACTCTAACTCCTTAGTCTTAGCTTGTTGCTTTATTTCATTGTGTTTCTCTTTCTTCCATAACTTTTGCTGTTTGATGCACCAATTTTTAAATAACTTTTAAGGCATGTGTCAAGTTCTCTGCATTTTGAAGACAACTTCCAAACTGAGTTTCAAAATTCATACATTTTGAATCTGGAGTACCTAACTCATTTTCTGCTCAATGCCAAGGGTTTTTGTTAACTTTAATTTTCTCCACAACTTTCTTTGCAAAGCCTTGAACTTTTTCTCCATTTTTTATGAAGACTTCAAGGTTCAAAGGTCAAAGATTTTATTGTCATTTTCACTGTGCATTTGTATACACAAGAGAACGAAATTTCGTTTCTCAATCAGTGACTGCAGTTAAATTGATCTTCCACGAGTTTTACAAACTGCCAAAGCATTTTAGACAGCAAACACCAAAACCTTCATCCTGGGTCAGTCGGTGAACCAAAATTCTACAGAACCGCTGAACCATCACGTTTGGCCCGCCAGTGAAATGAAAACAAGCTGTTTGCACGCCTTTAGTCATCTGCAAGACCCAGCAGGTTAATCCAAAGCAGGGGAAGCAAGGCCAGCAAATTCCAATTAGGAAGCCGCACTACACCCGATCCAAAGGACCCAGATAAGTGAGCCTTCAACTGTTCTGATGGTCTTTGCTGTCAGTGATGCAAAGTGGCTTTTTTGGGGTTAATTTGTAAAATAACAACAATAATTTGTGAACCCAAAATTCACAGCTATATTCCAACCAGGTTTATTCTTATTAAATTTCTATATATTTCATTCTTTCATTTCTCTTGCTTTTCATGTCTCCTCAACATATTGTCTCAGTAATAAAACTATCAACCATTACCCATATTGTCAAAATCTTAGTCACATTTGTTTGTACCTATATATATGCAAATAAATCTGTAAATATTATGCCAGTTGTTTGCCTTGTGTCCAGTTGAAGAGATGTTTAATTAATTGTGTCCAGAGCATATGACTTTAAAGTCTGATTAATATCAATCACAACATGATCATGTTACTGCAGTATGCAGGTGGTGCCCCTTTTGAGGTATTTAATTAAATTTCATTGTTTTAACTTATATTCGCTACAATAGACAAATGTTAAGTGATCAATGTATCGGTACAACTCCAACCAATATACTGGCAAAAAAGACCTCGGCTATGAATGAAGTACACTGGAGCGGGCATGTATTCTTTCTTTTATGTTTTGATATGAGTCACCCAAATGTTTTAATGAGCTGTCTCTGAGAAAATCAGGCAGGGGTGTCCTGATGGCCCAACTCGGATTTTGATTAAATTTTCATCAATTACCCTTCAAACAGATTGATTAGGCATGGTTAAGTTTGTTTTTTCATCAGACCGAATTTTACCACATTTTTGGTCAATTCAAAATTTAATGTCAAAACACCCCGAGAATCCATTACATTAAAATATATAGTAAAAGTGGCCAACTTGGACAAAGCAATTGTTGTTAGAAAAACTGAGCATGAGGCATCATCAGGGATGCCCTAAACCTCTGTAAACCATTGTCCGTTCGGTGGAACTTTTCCTTATATTTCTATAATCAACACTTTTTTAATTTTATAGGCAGACGCTTTTAGGGCCAAATCCTGGTGAGTGGGAAATTGGAAATTCCTCATATATTGGTCAATATTTTTGCCTTTTTTCAGTAAAGAAGGCATCATTTTATGTGTTTTCTGATATGGGGAGTTCATTTATGCAATTAGTTTTATGATCAGAGGTCAAGGTCACTGACAAAGGTCAAGGTCAAGATTCTGCAACTTCTTGCCAATTTTTCATATTCAGTAGTATGTATTACCACCTGAATTGATAATATTGAGCTTTTAATGAATCAACGTGATAGAAGAGATTATTGCTTTTATATTGATATGCAATATGACTAGTGTTTAACAGATTTCAGGTCTTTAAGGTCAGCAAAGTAAGGTTCTTACACTCAACAAAAATATAAACGCAACACTTTTGGTTTTGCTCCCATTTTGTATGAGATGAACTCAAAGATCTAAAACTTTTTCCACATACACAATATCACCATTTCCCTCAAATATTGTTCACAAACCAGTCTAAATCTGTGATAGTGAGCACTTCTCCTTTGCTGAGATAATCCATCCCACCTCACAGGTGTGCCATATCAAGATGCTGATTAGACACCATGATTAGTGCACAGGTGTGCCTTAGACTGCCCACAATAAAAGGCCACTCTGAAAGGTGCAGTTTTATCACACAGCACAATGCCACAGATGTCGCAAGATTTGAGGGAGCGTGCAATTGGCATGCTGACAGCAGGAATGTCAACCAGAGCTGTTGCTCGTGTATCGAATGTTCATTTCTCTACCATAAGCCGTCTCCAAAGGCGTTTCAGAGAATTTGGCAGTACATCCAACCAGCCTCACAACTGCAGACCATGTGTAACCACACCAGCCCAGGACCTCCACATCCAGCATGTTCACCTCCAAGATCGTCTGAGACCAGCCACTCGGACAGCTGCTGAAACAATCGGTTTGCATAACCAAAGAATTTCTGCACAAACTGTCAGAAACCGTCTTAGGGAAGCTCATCTGCATGCTCGTCGTCCTCATCGGGGTCTCAACCTGACTCCAGTTCGTCATCATAACCGACTTGAGTGGGCAAATGCTCACATTCGCTGGCGTTTGGCACGTTGGAGAGGTGTTCTCTTCACGGATGAATCCCAGTTCACACTGTCCAGGGCAGATGGCAGACAGCATGTGTGGCTTTGTGTGGGTGAGCGGTTTTCTGATGTCAATGTTGTGGAGCGAGGAGCCCATGGTGGCGGTGGGGTTATGGTATGGGCAGGCATCTGTTATGGATGAAGAACACAGGTGCATTTTATTGATGGCATTTTGAATGCACAGCGATACCGTGACGAGATCCTGAGGTCCATTGTTGTGCCATACATCCAAGAACATCACCTCATGTTGCAGCAGGATAATGCACGGCCCCATGTTGCAAGGATCTGTACACAATTCTTGGAAGCTGAAAATGTCCCAGTTCTTGCATGGCCGGCATACTCACCGGACATGTCACCCATTGAGCATGTTTGGGATGCTCTGAACCGGCGTATACGACAGCGTGTATCAGTTCCTGCCAATATCCAGCAACTTCGCACAGCCATTGAAGAGGAGTGGACCAACATTCCACAGGCCACAATTGACAACCTGATCAACTCTATGCGAAGGAGATGTGTTGAACTGCATGAGGCAAATGGTGGTCACACCAGATACTGACTGGTATCCCCCCCAATAAAACAAAACTGCACCTTTCAGAGTGGCCTTTTATTGTGGGCAGTCTAAGGCACACCTGTGCACTAATCATGGTGTCTAATCAGCATCTTGATATGGCACACCTGTGAGGTGGGATGGATTATCTCAGCAAAGGAGAAGTGCTCACTATCACAGATTTAGACTGGTTTGTGAACAATATTTGAGGGAAATGGTGATATTGTGTATGTGGAAAAAGTTTTAGATCTTTGAGTTCATCTCATCCAAAATGGGAGCAAAACCAAAAGTGTTGCGTTTATATTTTTGTTGAGTGTAGAAATCCCGCTCTATTTCATCAAATTTGAATCTCCTCATTATTACAGTCAATACTTTACCTATTTCAGCAACCAAAGTATCAATTTATATCAAATCAAACTTTATTTGTATAGCACTTTACAACAGTAACCACTGAACCAAAGTGCTTTACATGAATACATAAAATCAACAACAATAAAACAAAACAACCATCATAATAAGACTCTACATCAGGGCTATTCAACTGTATTTTTCCTAGGGCCAAATTTGTCAGAATACTATGATCTGTGGGCTGGACATTCTCGTGACCTGTACTATTACTCTCAGATGTACAACTGAGACAAATGCTACTGCATTTCTTTTTCCCTTTTTATTTAACAGAACATCAAAGTATATACTAATGAAGTCACTGAGTGTGGGAAAGTGCAGCAGGCTGTCATTAAGATCACATGCAAAAATGGCTAGTTTTTTTTTTTTTTTATAAAAGCAGTCAGCTTTTCAACCACATCAGCTGCTGTTTTATCCCTCCCCTGAAGACTCAGATTAAGACCATTCAAATGATGCATGATATCACTTAAAAAGCACATTTCTGAGATAAATTTCTCATCCAGCAATTTTGTCAGAAATGTTTCAGCCTTCTTGTGCTTGCATTCACATAGAAAGGTGATCATTTCCTCCTTCAGTTCACAGACCACCTGACGTGTAAAAGTAGGTCAGAGTGCTCAGCTGACATATCAGCAAGTAGTCTGCAAAACAACCTGTGTTGAAGACTGGATGTTCCTCTGATAAAGTTCACTGCAGCAATCACAGAGTCCATGGTACTTTTCAACTCACCACTAAGCTGAGAGCAGAGGACACTCTGGTGAACGAGACAGTGGAGAGACTGTAGTTTTGGTGCAACAGCAGACAGTCATGTAGACAGTCCTTTGACCCTTCCCGCCATTGAGGGAGCTCTGCTCCAGGTTCAGTCCATTCTCTTTAAAAAAAAGCAATAATCTTTTGGAAAATGATTTCCCCTGTTGGTTGTCCTTCCAGTGGAATTAGGCCCAAGAGATACTCCTTGAAACAGTCACCGTTGAAAAACCACACATAAAAAAAAGTTGTGCTGTATCAGAGCTATCAGTTGACTCATCCACAGCCAGCGAAATGAATTCAGCTTTCTTCAACTGAGTCAGAAGTCTCAAAAACATCTGTGACTAAAACATCCAGTCGTCTTGCAGCTGTTGTATCTAACAGAGGGATTGACTTGATTGAAGACATTACCTGCTGTTTTAGCTTGTCGTCCGCTACCACCTCGTCGACAGCAGCTAATACGCATTCTTTCACTGTTTCAGAGTCAGTGAATGGCATTTTCTTTTTAGCAAGAACCCTCAACATGCAGGGATGCTGCTGTTGTCTTCTGTTGCAGAGTGCAGCTATAGGAAAAGATTGCAGTGCTTCACTTGTAGTTCAGATTAAGTCCTTTTATTTTTATTTGATGAGCATCAGAACCCGGTGGCTATTCATTGTAAAAACAGGAGTGAGTCGTAATGAAGTGCCTCTGCACGTTATATTCCTTATTCACCGAGCAACAGTCAGAACACAGCAGGCACATAGGATTGCCTTCGGTATTTTCTACGTGCACATATTTACCAGGCCAGTCATTATTAAATCTTCTATTTTCATTGTCAACTCGACGTCTCTTCTCCTTTGAATGCGCCATGTTGTATTCTTCTTCGTTCGAGTTTACTGGCGGTTTGCAAACCAATACGGTACATTACCGCCACCAACTGTTCAAGTGCCCGCAATGCCTTCACATGAGGTGGGGCTGTTTGGAAACAGTGCTGACATGCAGTAAAGGACTCAACGTGCCGCAAAGCACCACAATGTGTCGTAAAATGCCGAAAATTGGCAAATGCGCTTTGTAGCAGCTTTTGATCGTGTAATTATTAATACTTATGAGTAAATGGGCCGCGGGCCAGTCCAAACTTATTAAAGGGCCGGTTCTGGCCCGCGGGCTGCCGGTTGAATAGCCCTGCTAAACATGCTAAAAGCAATGCTGAACAAATACGTTTTTAGCTTAACTTTGAACAGAGACAAGGCACTGATCAAGCGCGACTCAAGGGGCAAAGAATTCCAAAGTCTAATCCAAGCCACAACAAAAGAGCAGTCACCCCACTGTCTGCTTTTGGTCCTAGGGACCTCCAGCTGATGCTGACCAGCGGACCGCAAAGTTCTGGTGGGTGTATATGCAGTTAACAGTTGACAAAGATAAGAAGGTGCAAGTCCATGTACAGCTTTAAAAACAAATATTAAGAGTTTAAAATCAATCCTAAAATGGACTGGAAGCCAGTGGAAAGCAGACAAAACTGGAGTGATATGACTATTTTTGCGAGTGTTTGTCAGAAGGCGGGCTGCAGCGTTTTGAACCCTCTGCAGACGTTGAAGAATGATCTGGTTGACACCCACATACAGTGCATTACAGTAGTCAATCCGGGAGCTAATAAAGGCATGCAAGCCTTTACAAGGTCTGTCTGTGAAAGAAAAGGTTTAACTTTCGACAGAAGACAAAGCTGAAAAAAGCTGGTTTTCACTACACAGTCAATTTGCTTGTCAAATTTTAAAAACTCATCAAATTTGACACCCAGGTTCCTTACAGTAGACTGACAGTAATGACTGACTGTTTTCAAATATAGGAAGTGGAAATATATGGTTAGTTTTATGATCAGAGGTCAAGGTCATTGACAAAGGACAAGATCAAAATTCTGCAATTTTTTTTTTTGCCAATTTTTCATATTCAGCAGTATGTATTACCACCAGAATTGATAATATTGATCTTTTAATAAATCAGTGTGATAGAAGAGATTATTGCCTTTATATTGATATGCAATATGGCTGGGGTTTAACAGGATTCAGGTCTTTAAGGTCGGCAAAGTAAGGTTCTTTGAAATCCCGCTCTATCATCAAATTTGAATCTCCTCATTATTCCAGCCAAGTATCAATTTATATGTTTTCAGATATAGGGAGTGGAATTATGGGGTTAATTTTATGATCAGAGGTCAAGGTCACATGAAAAAAACAAACTTTACCATGCCTAATCAATCTAGTTGAAGGGTAATTGGTGAAAATTTCATCGAAATCCGAGTCCAGCCATCGGGACACCTACATTGCCACCCGCGTGATCTCAGAGACAGTTCATTAACTTTGGATGTTCATGTTTAGTTCTTGATGAATTGCACTACAATGTGTACTTATGCAGTCCCAGTAATTTGCAGACTGTTCCTTTGAAATAGCATGCTTCAATAAATGGCAAATCTGGGGCAGTTGTACCATGAAGTTTATGTTATCAGGATTTCCCCTCATTCTTGTAATTATATAAGGTCAAATAAAAATGTCATACTGCCCTGAAAATTAGTTTTTCTATCTTATATATTGATACTCGAATATCAAAGTACAAGAAGATTCTCATACCAGTTCATTAATCAAATTTACAAAGGAGATCTGAATGTTTCTCAATGCTGTCACTGACCACGAGAGACCCTCAGCCCCAAACAGCACAACTAAAAGCTCACCACAAATCTTGAGGGGAGCCTCAAGTTCAAGCAGAATGGGTTGACTAAGGAAGATCTCTCGGGACTTTAGGCAGAGGCCACGGATCTCATTTTCTGTCAACTGAACATTTTTTCCTGGTCTGGAACCTTTCACTGTAAAGGATGGGGGGGGATTAGAAGAAGAAACAAATAGGGGAAAAAATTAAAACAATTAGAAATAATACACTGCATAGAAATTGTGCATATGTCATGTATAGGATAACAGTCCAGGTGTCACTGACCGAACGGTCCCCCCTACAAATAGATCTGCCCTGCCTTGACTATGCATGCATCATTTCAGAGTGTAAGCAGCGATTCACAGAGTATCGCCTTGTTTCTGCTTAAAACGACCTCGCTTCTGCTTAAAACTAACTTTAGAATGATTTAAGAGGTTTTATTTTGTCATCTGATGGTTAATAATCACATTATTCTCTTTGATCTCTGTGTGTAGAGAGTCAGACTCAGAGTCAATCTCAGAAGCATGCAGAGTGAAGGCAGGGTGGACCATTTGGTCGGCGACACCGGTTCTCTAGTCACTGGAATATACTTAGGAACTAGATATATTTTTTGCTGTGTCAATCAAGGGCCAATTAATTATGAATCATTAAAGTCTTTTAGTCAAAATAGTGACAAAGAAACAAAAAAAGTCTTTCCCACTTCCATATTAAATTTTGCTACTTTCATAAACAAGATTAAACATCCAATACAGTTTTTGAATTACCAGCCAATTTTGATACTGCATGTGCATGTAGAGGTGCAAATGAAAAATACAACACAAAATTAAGTTCAACATTCTCTTTGTAAAAATTGATGTCAAAAGATATGATTATGTGAATGGGTTTTGTGGTAAGTGTCATTCCAGTGCCAGTCAACAACTGTAACCTGCAATTGGTTTTACCTTTAATTACGGGATAGACTCAAGAGTGCAAAAACCAAACAAACAAACAAATGTATACCTTCAACTTCATTGAGGGGGTGTTCATGTGCAAAATTACAAAAGAGGGTGAGTGTTGCTTTCTGTAGCCAGCAATTGGGTCCCCCTATTGAGGTTTCAAATTCCGCAAAATCTCAGAGGTGGCTTTCGCTGCGAGATGTGTACATATATACATATATATACATATATATACAGATGATAATGGTTTCACGCCATTAAATGGCTATGGAATCAGGTCATACAAAAAAATGAACCACTGTCCAACTTCTTGTGGATTTCAGTGTATAAACACACTTGAAGGCCTGATGTAGGTTTTATCTGAATCAGGGGCTTAGTTGTTCAGAAACTGATATATCAGAAGGATCTGTAGAGTTTAAACAAGTGACCACACATCTAAGCATTAGCTGTGATTTTAGGTTGCATAAAATATTACTTCACAAGCCCTGTTTTTATGAAATTAACTTTTTTGCTGTGCCTCTGAACACAGAGACAAGGCACTATGCAAAATCAAGGCAAGAAAAAACAATCACAGTTAATTAAAAGCAAACACCTGGTAAACAACAAGTAATACGTCAAGCATTTTCTACCTGGTCAGCTACAACAGTTTTGTTTTTTTCTTATTTCTGTTCGTGTTAGTTTTGATCATGTATCCCCATTATTCTCAAGGATCACAATGAAACTAAGCTCTTGCACGTTATTGTATTTATCCTTTTATTATCGCGCTATTATATGTATTTTATACAATACCATATAATAATTAATCAAATCAACAATGTGTATATCAGGTCATCCTCACATCTCCACGGTGCTTTGCTCGGCAAACTTAAACAGCAATATGCATATGTAGACAATAACGTTTGGGATTTTGAGGTTTAATGTGATTTGAGAATAGTACAGCAAAAACAAAACTAATGCATGTCAAACTGGGTTTTGGTAAGAAGAGCAGAACTTTGCAGCCACTAAATAAATTGGCGGACACCGGTCGCAACTACGAGCTAAGTAAGCTAAAATGGCTACCAAGGGAAATAACGCCACTTACCTTCGAGCAGACGCTGTATAATGGAGTCAATGTTCAACTTATCAGTTTCTGCCATATTATTCCACACTTTATGTTGTTTTTTATAATCACAATATATTTAAGATGTAAGAATTTGTTAATTGGGCACTCAGTTGAGTCACCTCATCTAGTTTAGCTTTAATCGTCTGTCGTTAGCCAACTTGCTAGCTAACCGTGGGCAGTTTTGCTAACCTCAAAAATTGAGGGAGGGTAATGAATTGTTGAAGATGTGGTGATATGTACTTAAACAACGCATTAGTCAACTAATTTCCATTAGATAACCGAATTCAAAAAACATATGTGTATTCGTTCACGGTTTATCCCGTAGACACAAACACCATGCCCGAGAACAAGGGAAAAAAAATCCTCTCGCTGCGCGTTAGCGAGGTTGAGTGGAACAGCTCATCAATTCCAGGGCTACCATTGGCCAGTTTTGTCAGTAGGTGGGATTTTGGTTATCGATTCTTCATGTGGATTGGACCTTTTTCACGTCTGTCAGTATTTACTCTTTTCAGATGTATAGGGAAATAAGAACAAAAAGAACGCGTAGTAGAAAGAACGCACAATATTTTACAGATTTTGGTGTTTGCTCACATTTACTTAAATATTCATGGTTTTGCAACGTTTATTTTCCAGAGGAAAATCGATATTAGAGGACTCAGTTGTTATTATTAGGGCCCGAGTAGGCAACGTCCTACGAGGACCCTGTTGTAATTGCGCTGTTTATTATTATTATTATTATTATTATTCTCACTTTTGAAATCGAAATTTCGGCCTCTTCCCATGCTCAAAAACTAACCAAACTTTCCAAAGTCGTCCGGCCGGATCCGAAATTCGATATTTTGGGGGCGTCGCACATGGTCGCAGAAAAATCGCGAAATAGCGCCCCCCTAGAATTTTTCAAAAACCCCTCCTCATTGGGCTTTTTTCATCGTAGCCTCACGAAATTCGGTACACATATTTACCATGCCAGGACGCACGAAAAAGTCTCTTACTGTCATGGTGAAATATCGACAGGAAGTCGGCCATTTTGATTTTAAGTTTCGATTTTGAACAAATTTGCGCCATTTTTGGCCATTTCCACTACTTACATTTGAACGAACTCGTCGTAGGGATTTCATCCGATTGTCTTCAAATTTGGTCAAAATCATCACAACACAATGGTGATCAAAAGTTATCAAAAGATTCTAATTAAGTCAAAAGGCGTGGCTGCTAGGGGTCGTCAAACTTTGGCGAGCTTTTCGGAGCACGCCATTTCACTTCGAACGGCTGTCACGCCCACATACTTCATCGTAGATCCTTCAAACTTGCTGGACATGATGAGGGCTCCGCCCTGAACGGCTACATATCTTAAGTTCCCACCTGCGCCATAGCGCCCCCCGCTGGTGGTGGGAAATGTCCTATTTTTACTTTAAGAGGTCCTGATGTTACATACTTAACCCAATCAACTTCATCCCACTTCTAAAACATGCAGAACAAATTGGTGAACATAGGCGATGAACGCCGTGAAGTTACGAGTAATGGCGTCCGTGTGGCGGCGTGCCAAATATTGCCCATTCGCCATGAAATTACGTTCTTCCTTTTGACGGCTTTAATTTTGTCACATCATCATGAAAATTGATACACAGGTCGAACACGACAATCTCTTACAATTCATAGGGGCGTCGCCCATGGGCGGGGCAAAATGCCTCAATAGCGCCCCCTTGAAACTTTCAAAAACCCCTCCACATAGGGGTTTTTGGAGTAGGAAGATGAAAATTGGTACACGTGTGACTTGCATAGACGTACAAAAAAGTCTCTTGCACCATGGGTCTACTCCAAACAGGAAGTTGGCCATTTTGAATTTTCTTCTCATTTTGGCGTGATTTCCACATGTATTTGAACAAACTCCTCCTAGGGATTTTGTCCAATGCACTTCAAATTTCTTCCACATCACCCACAGATGATACTGACCAAAAGTTATTGAAAGCTTTTCTTTATGTCGAAGGGTGTGGCCGCTATGGTGCCGCCATTTTGACCCTTTGCCATGGAACATTATACTTAAACAGGTACTGATGTCACATACTTAACACCATCAACTTCCTTCCACTTCTAAAACATGCAGAACAAGTTGGTGAACATAGGTGATGATCGCCGTGAACTTACGAGTAATGGCTTCTGTGTGGAGGCGTACTGAATATCGCCCCTTCGCCATAAAATTACGTTCTTCCTTTTGACAGCTTTAATTTTGTCATATCATCATGAAAATTGATACACAGGTCAAGCATGACAACCTCTTACAATTCATAGGGGCCTCACCCATAGGCGGGGCAAAGTGCCTCAATAGCGCCCCCTTGAAAATTTCAAAAACCCCTCCCCATATGGTTTTTTTGGAGTAGGGAGATGAAAATTGGTACACATGTGTGACTTGCATAGACGTACAAAAAAGTCTCTTGCACCATGAGTCTACTCCAAACAGGAAGTCAGCCAGTTTGAATTTTCTTCTCATTTTGAAATGATTTCTACATGTTGTATTTGAACGAAATCCTCCTAGGGATATTGTCCAATGCACTTCAAATTTCTTTGACAGCATCCAGAGATGACACTGACCAAAAGTTATCGAAAGCTTTTCTCTATGTTGAAGGGTGTGGCCGCTATGGCGCCGCCATTTTGACCCTTTGCCATGGAACATCAAGTCATGATAACTCCTTCATGCTTTGCCTGATTGACTTGAAACTTCACATGTATGATGACGGTTGGCTCCTGAACACACCCAGCCCCTCTGTTTGTACACTGAGCGCCCCCAAGTGGATGAACAATCAACATGTCATAACTCCTTGATGCATTGTATGATTTGTTTAAAATTTTAACTGTGATGACTGGTTGCCCCTGCATGCACATGTGGTCACAAGAGAACACACTGCCCTGGGTAGGCGGTCGCGCGGAACGAGGGCCCGTATATGACTGCTTGCAGTCCTAGTTATTATTATTATTTGTGCGTGTGCGTGTGCATGCAGAGAAAAACTGTTCCACTGCACCACACTGCAAGCCCACGGCCAAACCGTGCGAACAAAACCCGCGTGTGACGAGACTTTAAAATCTTTTCTCAACTCGAGCGTGGCACCTAGTGGATTTCGAACAATATAACAGCACTTTGTTCGTTTAGAAGACGTCTGTGGGAAGTTGGTTGTTTTCAAATTAGCCAATGAACATCGATCGCAAATGCATGGCGATTCAGAAAACTAACTAAATAAATAACTAAAGCGATAAGGCATGTCCGGGGTTAGGCTCCTCTTTTTATTATTTATTAATGTTATTATTATTAATAATTAATTAATTTATTTATTTTTACTTCGCCTACCAAAAAGTAAACTTCTGTGGATGAGGTGTGGCGTCGACAGGAATCGCCGACACGTTTATCGTCATCTAAGGAGGCGTGGCTTCACAGATGTCGCTTCACGTGACGTAACCATCCTTCAAGCTTCAGAGCTTCAGTCAAAATTTGCCGATGTGTTCGAGCAGCATATCAGTTTGACGTTAACCTGTTCTGTTTGCATCGCACAGCCTTTCGACAATGAAGCTGCTGCATAAAGACATTGAAAAAGATAATGCCGGGTGAGTTATTAGCCTTAGCCGACATTAGCAAGCTAATGAGCACGCTGTTTTCAGCTGAGCTGACTGTACGTGTCAGTTTAATTTATCTCTTATTCATGTGTTATGCTATTTTGTGTAACAAAATCATAGTTTTTCTTATAGCAGATATCTCACAACAGAAAATGTGCCTGTGGGCAGCTTGATGGTTCACAATGTTTGTATGATGTAGCACTGGATTTCTTTCTTCTTTTTTTTTTTTACATTGTCTTCTTTCTGTAAATATTAATAGTAATATTTTGATTAAAATGAATTGGTTAAAAAAAATCAGTCCTCATTAGTCACATAGATTTCATATCACTGATTTGCAGTCTGTGTGACTAATTTGTCACTAGTGCACCAAATGTGTTATTCATAAAAACTAGTAATAATAAATATACACATCATTATAGTGGTTCTGTAATTTGCTCCATATTTTTGTCTTGTCAGTTTTACTGATTGACATAGGCTGTTCCACTGACATATTGCTATTAATAACTTTTTCTAAAACCCTTGACTCTTTGTACAGCATGATTTGGGATGCACCGATCCACAATTTTTCACTTTCGAGCCGATCCCGATACCTGAATTTGGATATCTGCCAATACAATACTTTTCCGAGCCAATACCAGAGCTCTGTTTGCTTCAATATTATTATTATCATTATTGTTGATTTTATATGAGGATTTTCTTAAAAAAGGAGACCTGAAATTTGAGGTACAATTTGCCAGAAGGTGTATTTAAGATGAAAGCCTAGATTTGATGTTTTGGTGAAATAATTAAGTACTTTTATTTTTTATAGACTTTTATAGCCTTATTTTTATAGAATTAAAGAAAAAAGACAGCTCTCTCTCTCTCTCTGTCTGTTTCTCATTTGCTCCCTCTCTTTCTCTCTCTCACTCGCTTTCTCTCTCCCTCTGTCTGTGTCTTTTTCTTCCTCTCGAAAACAGCGGTTTTCTTGCTGCGCAAAGTTAGAACTTTTTGGAAACACAAAGCCTTTCAGCTGTAAAATAAATGTATCATCATTGATGCTCGTGCAGGATTTTAATGGACAGAATCTCTGTTCGGCTTCTCCTCCTCGGCTGCATGCTGAGCTGGCCTTTTACAGTCTCGAGACGGTGAAGCAGCTAACTTTTTAGCACATATTGTCAGCAATAATTCAGTTAATTTTTGGAAAATCCATGCTCGACAAACAGACCATTTGAACCCGAGAGCTGAGCAGAAATTTGCCACCAACCACAGCTAGAACACTGCAGAAGAGAGCTCTCTCAAACAGCCCTAGCCCGACCACCAGTCCTGAATTGGACCAGATACCGGTCGGTCTCTCTCCTAGCCTATGATTGGTTAGTGGCCCAGACGCTGACATCAGTCGATGGGTCAGCCTCACGTTGATGTGGCGCTAGTGCTGCTCTTCTATTGGTCGTTTAGGAGAAGGAATTCCAGCGCTGCTCTCCTATTGGTCATTTAGGAGTGGGGAATTTCACTCCAAGATGGAGGCCAGTATCCGGCCAATTCATAGTTGGGCCAGTTGACAGGCTAAAACAGCCTGGTGGCTTCAGAAAACCTTCCCGTCTCCCCCTCCCGCTTGGCAGTAAACAAGCAGAGAGCAAACAACAGCAGTTGAGAGGATTCACAGTGCCTCTTCTCCGGTATCAGAAAATGTTGCGGGTTGGATCGGTATTTTCCGATACGTGAATTACGTCAGTATCGGAACCCGATACCGATCCGGGATCGGATGGGTCCCATATGATGCTTCAGTATCTCTTGTTCTGTAGCTATGCCGATTTTGAACCAGTTGTACATTGCATGTAAGATGATCTGGAGTGCCGCCATTCATGACATATGACCACGTTTCAATTGGTCAGTGTGGTCAGGATTTAATGATGCATATCCTTACAGCCCCACAAATGTATGACTGTCTGTAGAAATACTGCAGCTGTAATCAAAACCTAGGACTGAAATGGCTCATTCTGATTTCTATGACATATGGCACAGGATTCCATATGTGGACCTTAGAGTGTATGATCTGGACTCCTACATTCTTACAGAGCCAGTTTATGTTGTCTTGCAACATTCTGTGGATTAGCAGCTCTTTCTCATTAAAAGCAAATATTTTAGGATGCATCACCTCCTTAAAGTGTATGTTGCGTCTTTTAACCTAAAGATTTAATATGTTTTGATGTGCTACACTCGCTTATTGAAAATGTGCATAATGTGATTCTGACAGTGAAATTTATGACAATGTAACTAACACCTATTTGTAGTAATATGTGACACCTCTTCAGGCTGACATGATGTGTGTACTTTGTCAGCCAGGTGACTTTGATGCCAGATGAGGCAGAGGATATGTGGCACACATATAACCTGGTGCAAGTAGGAGACAGCTTGAGAGCCTCCACTATCAGGTAAGATCTGCTTACTGGGAGTGTGCTGGAAGAGATGGCTGGACCTCTGAAAGTTGATGGCACCCCTAAATCCTGATAGCCTCGTTGTAATTACAGTTGCATACATTATGTCATATATGTCCAGCAAGTGCTAAAAATACTGTTTGTGTAGATGGTGAGGTATGGGTTTAAAATAGAACCAAGTTGTACATATGGACACCAGTCATGCAGCACACATGCCCTAAAATAATAATTATACACAGGACTTAAAGTAAAAATCTTGAGCTGAAATATTGTATTGCTTCACTTCTGCTACATACTTGGAGTAATTTGTAATAAGACAGAACATAAAACATGTACTGAAATAATAAATATATAATAAAAGTAGATATAATAAAAATATTAACAACAAAGTGCAGCACAGTGGATTAGTGGTTAGCACTGTTGCCTCACAGCAAGAAGGTCACGGGATCGATTCCCACCTGTGGCCTTTCTGTGTGGAGTCTGCACATCCTCCCCATGTTGGCGTGGGTTCCCTCCGGATGCTCCGGCTTCCTCCCACATCCAAAGAGGTGCAGGTTGGGTGGATTGGAAACTTAAAAGAAAAAGAAATTAAAAAAATTGTCCGCAGGTGAGGGTGTGAATGTGTGTGTTTGTCTATATGTGGCCCTGTGATAGACTGACGTCCTGTCCAGGGTGTACACCATCATGCCCTGTGACTGCTGGGATAGGCTCCAGCCCCTCTCCCTTAATTGGAGTAAAGCCTGGTTCACATGGCAAGATAATAAGGCCGATATCGGACCCGATCGTCCCCTTCTGACAATCTTAATGACACCCCGACAATCATGATGACACTAAAGATAATCTTATTAGATATTCCTGCCATGTGTGGTGTGTTCAGAGCGCTCTGATCTGCTTGGAAGGACGTCAGTGGCACTCCGATCACAAATCCGGGATATTCAACATGTTGGATTGTCTTGGCCCGATATCGCAGCGTGTGTTGTGTCCCCCGACCACAAACGAGCACGCAGCCTGCTGAATGTGAAGTGCAGCCAATCAGAAAGCGAGGTGACGGACGCACAGAGCGGAAAATAAAATTAAAACAGCAGTTCTGACTTACCAGCCGTTCGGTGGTCGCGCTGTCTCCACTCCTTTAAAGAACGCCTTTTCTTTTAATATCATTTTTTTCCTCTGTTGTAAATAGTCCAGAAAGTATCTGTTTGTTTACTCTGAAGTCACGTTTAATCTCAAGAGATTTTGCGAGATTTCCTGTCTGAGCTGAGAGTGTTCGTGTGTGAAATCTGTTCATGTGTGGTGTGTTGACTTCAACGTGTGCCAGAACACCACACACTGTAGAACCAAACCTGTTAGAGCTATGATTTTTTTTTTTTTATCTCCACGTGTGCGGCCTTTCAAGTTTTGGAAACCTACAGATAATTTTAAAATGCTACCATGTGAACCAGGCATAAGGGGGTATAGAAAATGAATGGATGGATTAATAACAAAGTAGCTAAAAAAAGTCAAAGTAAAGAAGCAGGTGATAAACTCCTGGATCTGGCCTCTCACTGAACTTTTGAAAGGACTTGTAATAGTACTCTTATTACAGCTAGTTCTATCATTTTTTTTATTTATTTGTTTTTATTCATGTTTGAATAATCTTATTAAAAGACAGATAAAGCAGAAGTTTGCTGCACTTACTGCTATAAACCCTCTTATTTTACTGACATCCTTCTACATGATGAAATAATCTAAATTATTAGACTCTGTGTGTTGCATTTAAAACTGCAATTCAGACAAATGTTGGTTATACGTGTGCCCAATTAGTGATGTTTTTATTTTAAAATTAATTTTAATTCCTTACTCTCCTGAATTTGTTCTGTCTGCTAGTCTGTGTTTTGTTTCAGATATACATTAATTATTTTATTATCACAGTCAAAATGTGTTACACTCAAAACTTTAAAGCTTTTCTCCTGGTTCCACAGGAAGGTGCAGACAGAGTCCACTACTGGAAGCGTGGGCAGCTCCAGAGTTCGAACAACTCTTACCATCTGCGTGGAAGCAATAGACTTTGATTCTCAGGCATGCCAGCTGAGAGTAAAAGGCACTAACATCGAGGAGAATCAATATGTCAAGGTGTGTGATCTTAAAGAATTCACAAAGTTAGGTTTGACATTTTTGGAGAAGATTTATCCTGAGTAGAGGGCGTGTGTGTGGAGTGGTAACATCAAGAAGTTGCAAACGTTTAAACATTTTTCTAGGTAGTTATGTTGGCTTTCCATTTAAAAAGTTGCTGTTAGTATAAGTCAGAATTGACGTACCAATCATTTATTAAGTTGGTATTATTATGAAGTATATTAAATGTGTAAGCACAACAGTCCCTGTAAGTGTCATTGTCAGTTGCATGTAACAGGAGGACTTGTGGTCATGTTTCTGCCCATGTTGGTGTTGGTCTTAAAATGGGATGTGGTTAGGATGTGATTGTGCATTTCTGTTGTGTGACAGAAAAAAGAGTTTGCACCATAGACTTGTAAAAACTTGGTCAAAAGACAAGTGCAAAGTTTTCCACTATTTATGTGTTCAGGCATGGCTTAATAGAAGCGGGTTCATGATGAACCTACATTGTGGCTTGTTCACCCGGGGATGCACGTTAGTGCATCAAACTCCAGTAGAGCAGAAACGCAAAACATAAAAAACAAAATTAAAGTAAACACTAATGGAAAAAATAAGCAATTGTTGTTATTAGTAGTTGGTCCCCAGGCACCAGATTATAGCTGTCCATCGCAGCTAGTGTGTGGATTGTGCCCAGCTGAAATTAGTATGGGTTAAATACAGAGAACATATTTCATTGTATGTATTGTATGAATGTACATAGGTGCCAACTAAAGATTCTTCTTGTAGAAAGGAGAAATGGCAGTGATTCTCCTTTATTCTTCACTCCTCAGATGGGGGCTTACCACACCATTGAACTGGAGCTCAACAGAAAATTCACTCTCGCCAAAAAGAACTGGGACACTGTTGTGCTGGATAGGATTGGTAAGCATGTGTTGTTAACATATATGCCCAATGTCCATAAATGTACATTGGTCCTGATATGCTAGACAAAAAAAAAAAAATCATTTTTTGGACAGGGGTATAGTCCACTAGAGGGGACTAAGGGTGTACTCATACTGCACTCTGGACTGTGCCCGAGCACATTACGTACGCCTCCAAAGCCTAGTTTTGTTGACTAGTGTGAGTGCTCTGGAGTATGGAAACTGGTCACTTACACAATCTATTTATTTTATTTCTGCTCCAGAACAAGCATGTGATCCAGCTCAGAAGGCAGATGTGGCGGCTGTGGTCATGCAGGAGGGTCTGGCTAATGTGGTGCTGGTGACACCTGCCATGACTTTGGTTCGTGCAAAAGTGGAAGTCACAATTCCTCGCAAGAGAAGGGGCAGCTGCAGCCAGCATGAAAAGGTCAGGCTGATATCAAAAAGCACCATGGGGCAAAGAGATCACAGTTTTTTAACGACTGAGATTATCGAACTACGATGATGAAAATGTAAATTTTGCAACTTGATCATGTTTGTGAAGAAGTGGACTTTTACATCCTATTGTTTATAGCTGTCTGTCTGTCCATATTCAGGCAATGGAGAGATTCTACATGGCGGTGATGCAGGCAATTCTACGCCACATTAATTTTGATGGTATGCCGACGTACAATTTATGCTCAGAATATACCATAAGACACATCAGTTTCAATTTACACAGGTTTATTCTTTTACTTCCCACAAACAAGAATTTTGGGGGTACATAAGAATTATCCTGTTTGTCCAAGAGTCTTGTAAGCGCAGCGCCTCCTAAACAGTTGATGGATTTCACTGGAACGTCACACAGTGGTAGTACACCATATAATAATATAATTCCAGTCTGACATTTTTAAGGGGAATAATTGTAATTTTGTGCATAACTGATGCATAATGTGATTTTCCTCCTAAACTGCTTTATGTATTTCAATGAAAGTTTACACAATGGTAGCATAGCATGTGAAAATGTGCATAAAGTTGAATAATTGTAATCCAGTGCCTTGAAGGGGAAATAATTTGACTTTCGTTGTTCTTTTTAATGGATCACATTTGTCAAATGCATGTACAGATGTTGACCGGTTTGTGATTTCAGGTGTTTCATCCCAAAAGATTTGCTATCACTGATAAAATACATGCAAGCAACTAGTACAGCAGAGTCACTAGAAATCACAGATCCTTAATTTAACTAGTTGTTCATATTAAGGTTGTTGCTATGTTGTGTGCTATTTCTGTACTGCAGATTAGATTTTTATAGTGCTGTTACGTTTAACCTTCAAGCGACCAAACTATTTTACCAACTAAAATGGCAGAGTGGGGTCATTTATCACTGTGTGATGTTTTATACTTTTTAATAGCTCTATTTGTGTTTATCACATCTCTACTGCCTCCTTTATCTGTAAGAGATATTCTGAAGCATTATAATTAATTTTTGAATTTATACAATAAAATCAAAGCCTGTAATGTTTAAAAAAAATCCATGTCTTCCCAGGGTCATAAATGACTCCACATAACTTTCCAATATCTTTCACACCAATGTGGCGATTTTTGGTTATTGAAAAGAAAAAAAAAAACAGGAGAAGTAGACTGACAAAGTCATGATTTTCTGATTTTAAAATGTCACAGTGGCATATTTGGTTGGAGTCATAAATGAGCTCAGTTGGTCACTTCAAGGTTATTTATATCTTCTTGTTTCTATATTAGAGGCTTCTCTATGAATACAGATTAAATTGCGTGTGTTTGTGTACAACTTCTTTGTCGTTGATCAGTGGTAAAGTGCATCCTGATTGCCAGTCCAGGCTTTGTGAAAGACAGCTTCTTCACCTACCTTTTCAAAGAGGCGGTAAGACAGGACAACAAGCTTCTGATGGAGAATCGATCGAAATTCATGCTGGTCCACTCAACATCGGGTCATAAGTATTCACTCAAAGGTAGGACTTGGTGGATTCGGACCACGTGAATTCTCTCAGGTAGAAAACTTAGACTTGTTTAATATCTTTCAGAAATCCTCTGTGATCCCGCTGTCACTAGTAGGCTTTCTGATACCAAGGTAAAGATGCATTCCGTTGTTTGTGAACTTATTTATACCCCGGCAAACAATAAGTTTGGGGGGTATATAGGAATCACCCTGTCCATCCATGAGTCTTTTAAGCTCAGCTCATCCTAAATGCTTTGGTGGATTTATTGAAACGGCACACTGTGGTAGCACACCATATGAAAATATACATGAAGGAAAGCCATTCTGGTCCGATGTCTTCAAGGGGAAATAACTGGACTTTTGTTTTGCTCACAGATAGGAAGTTTTCTATAACTGGCACATATGGTCTGTTGTAAAGAAACATGAATATCAGAAGTAGAGAAGCTTGAATCTTCGACTGGACAGAAAACCCACTCACACTGACCAATATCTGCTCTTTGGCTCAAACCATCCCCTTGAACACAAGCTCGGGGTGATCAGGACTCTTCAACACAGAGCCCTACAGGTGCCCACAACTGCAGAGGGAAGGGCTAAAGAACAACAACTTGTACAGAAAGCCCTCACAGTATGTGGGTACCCATGATGGTCCCTGGACAAAGTGCAGAAGTCCCAGAAAACAAAGAGACCAGATAGACAGGAGACGGAGACAAGAAGAAGAGTGTCTCTCCCTTATTTAGCAGGAGTAGGGGAAAAACTACAGAGGATCTTCAGACAGCACAAAATCCCAGTTTACTTTAAACCGGTTAACACCTTGAGACAGAAATTAGTTCACCCTAAGGACAGGATCCCTAGTTACAAACAGAGCAATGTAGTGTATTATATCAGATGTCAGGAAAACTGTAATGAACACTACATAGGTGAGGCTAAGCAACCTTTAAACAAGAGGCTATACCAGCACCGCAGAGAGGTCGCCAGTGGACCTCAGTCTGCAGTTCATCTCCACCTGAAAGACACTAACCACACGTTTGAGGACAAGGAAGTTAAAATCTTATTAGCCAGAGAGAAGAAATGGTTTGAGAGAGGTGTCAAGGAAGCATTCTTTGTAAAACAGTTGAAACCCAGCCTTAACCGGGGGGCGGGTCTCGGACACGCTTTGTCCCCTGTTTACAATGGGGTACTCAGGTCAAAGCAGTTTCAGTCTTTTGTTCATGGTAATGAGTCATTCACGTCATCAGGAGAGTCGTCAAGGGAGCCATCAGGGGAGGCTTCCATCCCATCATTAGGAGAGTGCTAACTAGAGCACAATAGGTGCTAATTAGAACTATTGTTTAGTCACTAGCCTATAGCAGTCAGCCTCTCGGTAGGAGGGGTCTGGTTAGGTTAAAAACTCCAGCTTTTGTTGGCTTCTGGTTTATTCTTCTCTACAAGAGTCAAGACAGAAGTCAGACTGCCAGAGCAAGAATTTTAGCTGAGGAAGCTTCTGTGATTTAAAGCGAAACGTCCTCACGTCAAGCAACCCAGTCCAGTCGAAGATTCAAGCTTCTCTACTATGGAAACCACCTGGACAACTGAGAGCCTACACAGAAACATGAATATCAGAAATATGTGGCAGTGTTCAGTGGCAATTCTGTGTAACCTTTAGGCTGCAGGAGAGGTGAAAGCCTTGGATGATTTCTTCAAAATGTTGCAGCATGAGCCTGACAGAGCCTTCTATGGGTAAGTGATGGATGGTAAAAAAAAAAAAAGTCCTTTTTGCTTGAACACTGATAACCGTCTCCATCTTTTGTCCTCAGAGTGGCTCAGGTGGAGAAAGCTGCTGATGCACTGGCCATTGACACTTTGCTAATAAGTGATAAACTGTTCAGGTACTTACTGACTGATTAAATTTGTCTCATGGATCTTTATCCACTGTGCAGATATCAGCTTGTTAATATACGATACGATACGATACACTTTATTGTCCCCTCAGGGAAATTTGTCTTGGACTCATGCTAAGTGCCTTTACAAAAGGAAAACAAACAGATACAAGTAACAACACAACCACATCCATAACAAATTAACATGACAGGAAGTCAGGAGAAACACCATAAGTATTGCACAATTCCAGTTTTAGACATTATTGTTTAGCAATTTGATGGACATGGGGACAAATGAATTTTTGAGTCTGTTCAGTCTGCTCCGAGGGATTCTATACCTTCTCCCAGAGGGAAGGAGAGTGTACTCTGTGTGAAGGACATGAGCTGAATCCATCAGTATCCTCTGAGCTGCTTTCAAGACAGACTCTTCATAGAGTGAGCTGAGGGACTGATATTGTTTCTTTCCAATTATCTTCATTGCATTGTCAATTTGTCTGTTAAGTTTTGTTTTAAGTTGTACAGAGAGGTTGCCGTACCAGGCAGTCATGCCATATCTGACTAGGCTCTCTAGCACTGCCTGGTAAAACATTATTTTTTGATTAACTCCATACAAACGAAGTCTACGAAGGAAATAAAGTCTCTGATGGAGTCGAGAACACAAACTGTCCACATGTACAGTCCAGCTGAGAGTATTGTCTATGTGCAGCCCCAAGTACTTGTATGAGCTGACCTGGTCAATAGGAGTACCATGTATGACCACAGGAGTATGGTCCCCAACGGTCCTTGGATCCAGAATCATTTCCTTGGTTTTATTAACATTTAAAACCAAGTGGTTATCATCACACCACTGCACAAAGTGTTTCACTTCAGAGAAGTACTTTGTTGGACTTGAGTCTTTGTGCAGTAGGCTCAAAATGGCTGTGTCATCAGAAAATTTAAAAACAAAGTTATTACAGTAGTTATTTGTACAGTTATTAGTATAAAGAGTGAAGAGAACAGGAGAACTGACACAGCCTTGTGGTGCACCTGTGCTTGATGATTTGAGTACCGAAAGAGCTCGGTTAACTCTGACTTCTTGTAATCTATTAGTTAAAAAAGAATGATACCATCTAATTAAAAATGGGTTAACATTCACTTCCTTTAACTTAGACAGCAACAGGTATGTTTATAATGTATTAAAGGCTGAACTGAAATCAACCAATAAAATCCGTGCATATGCAGTGGATACCACCTGCATGGCCTGTCTCATCCATGAATCTCCTCCTTGGCCTTCCTCTTTTCCTGCATGGCATCTCCATCTCTTAGCAGCCTTGATTCAATATATCCCACATTTCTCCTCTGCGCATGTTCAATCTCAAACTGGCCTGTCTGACTTGGTCTCTAAGCAGTACATCCTGCGCTGTCCCTCTGATAAGCTCTTCTGTAATCTTGTCCATCTTTGTCACTCCAAAATTGCAGCATTTTCAGCTCTGCCACCTTCAGCTCTGCTGAGTTTTGTTTTGTTTCTCACCCCACCACCATTCCATTTCCCTCCCTGCCAGTCATATACAACCCCTGGCAAAAATGATGGAATCACCGGCCTCGGAGGATGTTCATTCCGTTGTTTAATTTTGTAGAAAAAAGCAGATCACAGACATGACATAAAACTAAAGTCATTTCAAATGGCAACTTTCTGGCTTTAAGAAACACTGTAAGAAATCAAGAAAAAAAATTGTGGCAGTCAGTAATGGTTACTTTTTTAGACCAAGCAGAGGGAAAAAAAATATGGACTCACTCAATTCTGAGGAATAAATTATGGAATCACCCTGTAAATTTTCATCCCCAAAACTAACACCTGCATCAAATCAGATCTGCTCATTAGTCTGCATCTAACAAGGAGTGATCACACCTTGGAGAGCTGTTGCACCAAGTGGACTGACATGAATCATGGCTCCAACACGAGAGATGTCAATTGAAACAAAGGAGAGGCTTATCAAACTCTTAAGAGGGTAAATCATCACGCAATGTTGCAAAAGATGTTGGTTGTTCACAGTCAGCTGTGTCTAAACTCTGGACCAAATACAACAACATGGGAAGGTTGTTAAAGGCAAACATACTGGTAGACCAAGGAAGACATCAAAGCGTCAAGACAGAAAACTTAAAGCAATATGTCTCAAAAATCGAAAATGCACAACAAAACAAATGAGGAACGAATGGGAGGAAACTGGAGTCAACGTCTGTGACCGAACTGTAAGAAACCACCTAAAGGAAATGGGATTTACATACAGAAAAGCTAAACGAAAGCCATCATTAACACCTAAACAGAAAAAAACAAGGTTATAATGGGCTAAGGAAAAGCAATCGTGGACTGTGGATGACTGGATGAAAGTCATATTCAGTGATGAATCTCGAATCTGCATTGGGCAAGGTGATGATGCTGGAACTTTTGTTTGGTGCCGTTCCAATGAGATTTATAAAGATGACTGCCTGAAGAGAACATGTAAATTTCCACAGTCATTGATGATATGGGCTGCGTGTCAGGTAAAGACACTGGGGAGATGGCTGTCATTACATCATCAATAAATGCACAAGTTTACATTGATATTTTGGACACTTTTCTTATCCCATCAATTGAAAGGATGTTTGGGGGTGATGAAATCATTTTTCAAGATGATAATGCATCTTGCCATAGAGCAAAAACTGTGAAAACATTCCTTGCAAAAAGACACATATGGTCAATGTCATGGCCTGCAAATAGTCCGGATCTTAATCCAATTGAAAATCTTTGGTGGAAGTTGAAGATTGATGAAGAGTACTGTTTGTCACTCATTAAGTCCATGCCTCAGAGACTGCAAGCTGTTATAAAAGCCAGAGGTGGTGCAACAAAATACTAGTGATGTGTTGGAGCATTCTTTTGTTTTTCATGATTCCATAATTTATTCCTCAGAATTGAGTGAGTCCATATTTTTTTCCCTGTGCTTGGTCTAAAAAAGTAACCGTTACTGACTGCCGCAATTTTTTTTCCTGATTTCTTATAGTGTTTCTTAAAGCCAGAAAGTTGCCATTTGAAATGACTTTAGTTTTGTGTCATGTCTGTGATCTGCTTTTTTTTCTACAAAATTAAACAACTGAATGAACATCCTCCGAGGCCAGTGATTCCATAATTTTTGCCAGGGGTTGTACATGTGCTCCTACTGATTTCCATTCCCCATCTATCCAGACCAGATCTCCACCTTGCCACACTTGTTTTAACATGCTTCATACACTCAATAAAGATCAGTGCTATTAGCAAACATCATAATTTGTGGAGACGCCAGTCTGATCTCATCCATCAACCTGTCCATCACCACTGCAAACAAGAAATGACTGAACCGATCCTTGACGTAATTCCACTTCCACCTTAAATCCATTCCTACTGCACACATCACCGCTGTCGCACTGTCCTCATACACATCCTGCACCACCTTCGCATACGTCTCAGCTGCGCCACACTTCCTCCTGCAGTAGCACAACCAAATATTAAAAATTCCACCCACACTCCTCAGACATCCTCTCTCTTTCCAAGATTTTCTTAAAAACTCCACTGATCTAAACATGCCCAGGCATGTCATCATGACTGACGTTCTATCATTCATCCTTTTCATAGCTTCATCTTTACTAATTCCTTCCTGATTCATGCTGTCCACATCATTCATCCTTTTCTTCACTTTCTTTGTTCATCAGCTCCTCAGAGCTCTATCCATCTTCTCAACACTCCTTTTATTGTTGACTCAAATCAATCAGGAAGAATGACTCATAAGTCATTGATAGAAATCTGAACACATCACTTTATATGTTACTGCTTTGTTTAATGTATTTTATAGTTATATATACAGTTTCTTTGTGTTTTATCCAGACATCAGGACGTCCCCACGAGGAGTCGCTATGTTCGACTGGTAGACAGCGTAAAAGACAATGGCGGCAATGTCAGGTACCATATATCCTTTAGTGTGGATACTTTTACATGCACAAAGAACTGACAGGAAAACCAGCATGGCCTGCAGCAAAACTCTAAACATGTAACATTGTATAATAACCCCAAAATGTCCTGGCTTTGACATTTTATCAAGGAATTTCACCATCTGATGAAGACAATGCTCTTTGCTTCAACTGTTTATTGAGGTGTTTAAATGAGTTATTCAGTAATCCTGCCAAAGTAAGTCCCTTCGGCTGCTCCCTTGTTTGCACTCGGGGTCACCATAGAGCTGAGGTTGATCTGCATGTTGATTTGGCACAAGTTTTACACCAGATTCCCTTCCTGACACAACTCCACATTTCATGGAGAAATGTGGCAGGGGTGGGGTTTGAACCAGGAACTTTCTCCACTGAAACCAAGGACACTAACCATTTGGCCACCACCCCTGCCTTATTCAGTAATCCTGCTAATAAGCAAAAAAAAAAAAAAACCACACCTTGTGAGAGGTAGTAAGGGTTGCTTTCTGGATGTATGATACACTTTAGACTTTACAAAGCTATTTATCAGTAAAAAGAAGAACAGAGATATAACATGCACATTAAACTGGCCAAAATCTAAAACACCGTGAAAATGACGTTCATCCACGACTTCTCCTGAGGAACCGTGAATGTAGTTAAATAGGTGTGTCAGAGGCACAGACAAATATTAGGTCTCATTTGGTGTGTGTATATATGTGTGTCTGTGTACACACAGCATTTATTAAAAAAAAAAACTGTTTTGTAAATGTAAAAATCATTAACCATTTTATCTTTCAATCATAATTGTATGAAATGAAACTGCAAATGATCTGCCTTTTGAAAAGTTTCATTGTTGTTGGTCATTCATGGTGTGCATCAAAATGTTCTGGTATCATGATGGTGGTGGTGGTTAAAAAATGTTTTGTTTCCTGCAGAATATTCTCAAGTCTTCACGTGTCTGGAGAACGTAAGTAAAGTCAACTTAAAAATTGACAATTATGCAGCTGTAGATTTGTCATGTCACTGGTGAGACCCAGCAGTGTGTTAGAGATGTTTTGTTTTAAAGTAGTGAAGGAGCAACTTATTGCTGCCCTTTCAGACTGATTTAATGACATTCACCACAGTTTATGAATTGACCTGTTTTTATTCCATGATGGTCCAAAATGTTTCCTAAACCACAATATTGGCTTTTTCACCTCGACAAGGTAAAATGTTTGTAACTTGATAAGCAGCACTTGTTCTGTGACATTGATACTGATTCTCAATCACCTCCACAGAACTGACTCAGATGACTGGAGTGGCCGCCGTCCTGAGGTTTCCCATGGCGGACCTGTCCGAAACTGAAGAGGACAGCAGCTCGGATGAAAACTGAACTCAGTTTGTTACAGAACATTAAAATTGTGCTCAAATTTCAAAGTTTCAGCGTCTATCAAAGGTTGCGATTACTCTTAAGGCTTTAAAGTTCTAGGGTATAAGGGTGCCACTGAAAAGGAATGTAAAATGTGTTGACAGATCCACATGAAAATAGACCTTCGGCAATACTGAAAAGTGAGATTTTCCTTTCCTGTTGTACAGTGTATATATCTTTTTTCTTGCAATTAAATAGTAAAAGCATTCAATCCATTTTACGTCCTACAGCCATTCTTCTTGTGTACAATTAATTAAATCATACATTTATTTTACATTTAATTCTTATTTCTTCCGGGTATTACAATCTATTATATGTAATCAAGCTAGAGTCAAGTTTGCTCAGGATTTGATATTTTGCATTTGACAGTTAAAACACTGCAGTTCTTTCATTTTCCTGGATCAATACTGATTATATTCTCTTTAAAATTTAATTAATTGTAGTCCCCTTCAGTTTTCCAGAAAAAGGGTCAAAATTAATATCTTGTTACAACCCCAATTCCAGTGAAGTTGGTATGTTGTGTGAAATGAAAATAAAAGCAGAATACGATTTGCAAATCCTCTTCACCCTATATTCAATTGAATACACCACAAAGACGAGATATTTAATGTTCAAACTGAGACTTTTTTGTTTTCGTGCAAATATGGGAAAAGTTGATGAATGCTCAAAGAACACCTTTTTGGAACATTCCACAGGTGAACAGGTTAATTGGGAACAGGTGTCATGTTTGGGTATAAAAGGAGCATCCCCAAAAATCTCAGCTGTTCACAAGCAAAGATGGGGTGAGGATCTCCACTTTGTGAACAACTGCGTGGAATAGTCCAACAGTTTAAGAACAGTGTTTCTCAACGTTCAATTAAAAGCAATTTAGGGATTTCATCATCTATAGTCTATAATATAATCAGAAGATTCAGAGAATCTGGAGAACTTTCTACACGTGAGCAGCAAAGGCGAAAACCAACATTGAATGACCGTGACCTTCAATCCCTCAGGCGGCGGTGCATTAAAACCGGCATCATTGTGTAAAGGATCTTACCGTGTGGGCTCAGGAACACTTCAAAAAAACCATTGTCAGTTAACAGTTCGTCGCTACATCTACAAGTGCAAGTTAAAACTTGCACTTGTAAAAGTGAAAGCCATACATCAACAACATTCAGAAACGCTGCCGCCTTCTCTGGGCCAGAGCTCATTTGGACAGACGCAAAGTGGAAAAGTGTGGAAATCATGGACGTCGTGTCCTCTGGACAAAAGAGGAAAAAGACCATCCAGATTATTCCCAGCGCAAAGTTCAAAAGCCAGCGTCTGTGATGGTATGGGGGTGTGTTAGTGCCCATGGCATGGGCAACTTACACATCTGTGATGGCACCATTAGTGCTGAAAGGTACATCCAGGTTTTGGAGCAACACATGCTGCCATCTCAACGTCTTTTTCAGGGACGTCCCTGCTTATTTCAGCAAGACAATGCCAAGCCACATTCTGCACGTGTTACAACAGCGTGGCTTTGTAGTAAAAGAGTGCGGGTACTAGACTGGTCTGCCTGCAGTCCAAACCTGTCGCCCATTGAAAATGTGTGGTGCATTATGAAGCGCAAAATACGACAACGGAGACCCCCGACTGTTGAACAACTGAAGTCGTACATCAAGCAAGAATGGGAAAGAATTCCACCTACAAAGCTTCAACAGTTAGTGTCCTCAGTTCCCAAATGCTTATTGAGTGTTGTTAGAAGGAAAGGTGATGTAACAGTGGTAAACATACTTTTTTGAAATGTGTTGTGGGCATCCATTTCAAAATGAGCAAATATTTGCACAAAAACAAAGTTTATCAGTTTGAACATTAAATATCTTGTCTTAGTGGTGTATTCAATTGAATATAGGTTGAAGAGGATTTCCAAATCATTGTATTCTGTTTTATTTACACTTTACACAAGTACTCTTGTTTTTGTTGGATATTGCAAAATTACAGGTAATTTTTTTTTTTTTTTTTGTAAAGTCTTTATTTTGAGGGGAATTTAGTGCAAATATAAAGTGGCTCCATGAAGGAGGAAGCACGTCAAAAAAGCATGTGTAAAGCTCGTCTCCCCACGGACTCATTTTGACAAATCAAGCAAAAATGTAACTGTAAATGCACTGCATTTGTGTAGTGCATTTCCTTCTGATGCAGTCACTCAAAGCGCTTTACAATGATGCCTCACATTCACTAAATGCCAGCATGCTGCCATTTACAGAAGCAGTTTAGGGGGTTAAGGACTTTGCCCAAGGGACTTTATTAATTTTCGCAGTTTGATGAGGAACCCAACTGTGGACCCTATAGACTACGTCATCACCTCCCCCAAAGTAACAGTAGTGGCACCGTAAACCTGTGCTGAATTAGTTATTACCTATTAAGCAGATAGACAATCTGTTTGTGGGAAATATGTAGAAATTTTGTCCTGGGTTCCTCCCAACCAGAACTCTTCTCACCTTTGTTTACTAGCTGTGCCCATAGGGGCACCTTTGAGTTACAATTGAAGGTCTACCACAGGTGTGCATATAACTGGTGCCTGTGTGTGCTAAAATGCAATACACAGCAGAACAACAGAGGGAAATACTTTTCAATCAGTCTGTTGTCACCACTTTCCTATTGAGATGAGTTTCCCTCCATGTTTTCTGCTGCACATCCTGTATTTTTAGCGTACACGAGCACCGGTTATGTGCACACCTGGTCGGCCATGTTTCTTCAGCTTCATGATGCTAACCAACTACCGTTCATCTATGCTGTTTCACAGTATCATGGAATCTCATTGCTGTATTCTAATCTTCTTGGATTAACATAAATTGTCTCCAGATGAGGTGAATTTTGATTAGAAAGGGATATGGGCTTGTGAATCCTTTATTTAAAAGAAAAAATTATAGTGGAAGTGAAGAAAATCATTTTTAGAAAGAAGGGGACTGCACCTTTTAGCACACACTCGTTGCCAGCAGCTATGGCTAAAGCGCAATTCAGAACATCTTCCTCTTGCTTCATTAAATACCTTAACCTTCTTAAATTTGTGTTATCAGCATAGCGTTTTGTGCGTTATGTGCTTGGCATCATGGATCAGGACATTGGAAGGTCTTAATCCAGGCCAAGTCCTCCAAAGTGCCCCAGTGCAGGTAGATAATAGCACAAATCACCATGATATGCATGATCTGATGGCTATTTCCCCAATTATCAAACAGGCCAGGCCTGAAGCGTTCAGGGATCTGGATGATGTTCACAAGGCCCCCAGCTACGGCCAATGAGTCCATGATGACAAAGAGGCGGAGAGAATTTGGGCTGCCCACACCACTGCCAAACACCCGGTACAGGAAGAGGCTGAAGCGGAACAGGGCCTGCCAACCAAACGCCTGCAGCCGTTGGATGTTTGTTCGAGCCGTGGTGGCGCAGTAGATCCCGTAGGTCGACAACAGGATGTAGGCCAGTAAGGCAGTCTGTTGGATGGTTGGATAGCAAAGAAGTGTGATATGGATGATGGGAAGCGCCCCTGGTGACAGAAGGAGGGAAACTGTCACTGGTGGATAGGATTGTTAGCCAAGGTTTTAATTTAAATTTATAGTTCAAGACCTTAAACATGGAGCTGTATGGAAGTTTTTGCACCATATAGCAAAATGGTGCATATTTTACAATACCTCTGTGAAGGAGGTTATGTGATCAGCAGCATGTTTGTTAGCAGGATTTCTTAAAGAGAAAAACATTAAAATTTTTTTTTTTTTTTTTTTTTTTTTTAGTAAAGTAGTGTCTTCAGTCAACGAAGGGTTAGTTTGTAAGGTGTGAACATTATAAACTTTTGTCTCCCATTGAGTTACATGTTATTTGTACATAGGCGAAATGGCGCCCCCATCTCATCGACCAGATGAATGTGTAAGTGTTATTTCAATGTGTTTTTATGACATCAAATCGAACTGGGAAAAAATCAATCTAGCTTTTTCATACATTTGTTTTTAAACAGAGTGAAAACAAATCTCACAAACATGAGCCAATTGAAACAATACTGTTGTAATAAATATTTATTGATTTAACTAACTTTTTGTATCCACCCACTGTCATCAAAACTCAACAGCTGTAAAAGTGATCATTTATTTGTTATGGCATCCATTAAGTTTTAGAATTTATTTAATCAGAGTATAAGTTTTGTAAATAAACAGAGTTTTGTAAAAGAAGCCTGTTAATTGTTATTGATATGGCATTAACCAGTTATTCTCAACCAATGGGTCATTAAGGGACATTAACATGATAACTCTGATTTATAATTTTGTAATAAAGTTTAAAAGGTACCCCAAAATATTTGACTATTCTTAAAAATGTAATCAGAAGTAATTAGGCAATGGCATTTAAATGACCTTATTCTTCATTTATTTGACTGCTTCAACATATATGGAAATACTTCATCCTAGTCTCACATCTTGATCAAAATTGCAGTTAAAAGTTTGGCTGGACCATAGAAGAGTTTCAAATTTCAAAGTTGGCAGTGGCATTCTTAATAAAAGTTCTTAAAAGATTTGGCATAAGCCACCCTTTCTGAAAGAGAGAGGTTCCACAGACTACTGGAGGTCCATGAGTGAACCATAGTGATTTAGGATCATGTTCTAACATAAGTTTTTCTCTAAACTGTTTAAAAATGCTGTAATTTAAATAAGCTCTTGTATTAATTCTCTTGTCAGTGACCTACCAAGTGTGTTCACGAGGCAGACCCCAAACATGTCCAGGGAGAGCAGCGTGTCGTACATGTGTTCTCCCCCTACATGGTTCATGAACACGTGGTAGATGACTGAGCCAATGGTTGGACACAGGCAGGCCAGGTAGTGGACCACACAGATCCAGAAGCTCTCTACTTCCTTCCACGGGATGTTGAAAGGCAGCAGCACCAAGAAAAGGAAGAATGGGATACCTGGAAGATAAATGATGGAAATGGGATGTGGGTTAGTAACGCTGAAGGTCCTTTTCATACTTGGAACATTAATGTGCATTTTATCACTGTAAACAGAGATTGTATTTACGTATTACACCCCTGCATGCAAGCACATGTGAAGGTACTGTTTGTGGTCCTGTGTATCTGAACAAAGTAACGTGAAAATGTTTTGACCTGATTTAGCCAAGAAAATAATTTAATTTGAAGAAAAATAGGTCTCAGGTTTTATTAGTTTGGGAGGTCCTGCAAGTTGTACTCCAGTTCAGCTTATATACCAAAAAATAAATAAATCATGTATTTATTAATAATAAAATTTATATAGGATGTTCCCAGGAATCAAAGCACTAAATAAAATAAACTAATAATAAAAGAATAAATGTCAATAACAAAAAGTGCACTACAGCAATGCACAAATGGTACAACTTACTGTATGTTCTGGAAAATATGGTTTCTCCAGATTCTGCAGCATGAAGTAGATGAAAGTCTCCAACTCACCCAGGATGGGATTTCAGTCCCACACACACAAAAACAATGTACAGTAAGCATTTAGTAGTTCCTAAATGATATGGACCCTCAAAACCTAACAGCACTAAAAAAACCATGCATATTAGTGTTAAATTGTAATTAAGGGATAGTCTCAAAACTGCAGTGTGAAGACACCTTTGGAAAGGTTTTCCTCCAAACACTGGCAGTGTTCACAAATTCACATAGTCCCTTACATCATTTTTTTTTTATAATTCCTAGTCAAAACCCAATCATACCCCCTTTAAAGAACTTAACAAGAGCATATTTCCAGGTCAAGGATTCCCAGAGCAGATTACAGCTAATACCCTGTATCCTCATTACACATTATTGTCCTGCTAACTGGCCACAAGTGAGAGTAACGGTCATCTGTATGTGACGTTAGGTATTTCTATATTCCTGATTACGTGTATACAGTGAGCAGCGGCCACCTGTAAAGTGATCACTGGATCCATTCACATGCATTTAAAACATCTTTACTTCTGTTTTTAAACGGCGTTAAATAGCAGGTGAACAGGTTGCACAGAACGTCTCCACTTACCGTGAGTGTAAATGTTCCCCAGCTCATTGTGCATGTAGAAGACACTCCTGAGACACTCCTGAGCGGTAGAGACCGGCCGGTAGCCTGTTAGGACATATTTGTTGAACTGCAGGTGCGGAGGGGTTTTTGCAAAGTCCAAGAGCCGCGGGCCTCTGTAAATCCCCATAACAGCTCACCGCTTCCCCCCAGCGCTCCCATTCAGCAGGTTGCACATCACTTACGTCCTGAATGAGGCCGTGTGACAAGTGCCGCAAGGTAGAAAATCTTGCCCTTCAAACTCATCATTGGGCAGGTGTAATTCTAAGCAAGCAACCTGTTGAGCTGGACAAGTGACAGGCTCTCTGGACCAATCAGCACACATCTTTTATTCCCAGGGATAAAGCTGAGGTAATCCTCGCACAAAGCCGCGTGCCCCCGTGCAGCAGTTCCTCTGCCCCATGCCTCAGAACTTTATGGTGAACTTGCATGTCTTCTGCATTTCTCTGATTGATTTAATAGGGATCTGGGGCTTACAGCTGCTAAAGTGTTACTGTGGTCGGTTGTCACTAATTATAGAACTACAAAAAATGTATTATCTGTAACGTGTGGAAAAACAATTCAGATTATCTTTAATGAAATAAATGGTAACAAAAAGTTTCCCAGGCAAAATATATCAAACATTTGGTGAATTGTAAAACAAAAACTGTTATGCTGCAATACATGACTCTGTCAAGTCTCTGTCATACATGTTAAGCAGTAAGTGCACGACAAATGAGGGCAAATACACTGAATGTATTAAACTACAGTAACAGAAAATTTTAACAGCCTACAATAGAATGTGGGTTCATCTGGAGAAAGGCTAAAAGTGATATAAAATCAGGATACAGTCAAAAAATAATGTACAGCTGCCAAAAAAAAAAAAAAAGTTATAATAAAACACGGGTGGGGGCCTCACAGTTGTCTTTGCCAGCAGTGTTAACCTGTATAACACAAGGAGTGCAGGAAATAATGAGGGGTGCCGCTGAGAAAAATACTGAGAAACATTACAGGTCCAGAGCACCTATTCTTACCTTGAAAGCCGCTATTCCCAAGGAAGCCGTTTAAGTCATACTTGTCATTCTTAGATGCTGAAAATGAAATAAGAATGTAAAGTGAATTTTCAAAAATGCAACTTAAATGTGTTATATGTTGCTCATAATAAATACATATTAACACAGCAGCAAGCAACTGGCACGCTTTTTAGGGCCCGTGGGCCACATACGACCCTCACTCCCTTTATTCTGGTCCACAATTGACTAATGGCAGTGTCTCTTCAAATTAAAAAAAAAAAATGCTGTTCATCAGATTAAAGAGTTGTGCTTTTATTATTTTTAAAATTTAATTTTACATTTAATTGTAATATAATCTGGGCACGTCTTTTATAATGTGGAACCATAAACCTGCATTTTAGAACAGGTTTATAAATTAACATACAAGTGGATAGTATGTTGAAGATGTGCATTTGTGGTTGTTGTTTTGTTTACCGTTTTGAGCATTTGTGGCCTAAACTGGTTTATTAGATGGTGGACAGGAGAGGTATTTTTGTGTTGGGAATACTTTGATGCCAAAGTCACAGCTATACAGTCGGTGCAAAGATCTGTTTTGGGCGACTTCTGATGCAGCATGTCATGCACGGTACCAAAAGTCTTCCTGGTCTCTGGACATACACGATAAACTCCTCGGGGGTGTGAAATTGTCATGGGGGGGGGCATTTATTGACGATAGTTTGGGTGTGTGTGCATGCGTGCTGTACGCAGTAACTAATGCCTTACAGTATGTACAGACATGCGTACTGCATACAAGAGAAGCAACGCAGACTCTAAATGTTTTTCTGCATGCAGTACCTGCTACACAGTTACATAAAATGGCTTTGCACAAACATTTTTACTCAGCAGTGTTCAAGCTAAAAGTTGTGAAAGAAGCAGAAGAGAAGGGGAAGCACCATGCCGCTCGGATTTTCCTAGTCAATAGGAAATGAGTCCAGGGGTGGTGTAGGAACAAGGATAAGCTTGCAACCCTGACCAAAACAGCAAAACAGCTGCCTGGGAGGGGCGGCAGGCTTTCGCATGACAGGGAAGGGTCTGAAATACGAGATACCATGGGTGCATAAACAACATAGAAACCAGAACAGACGTGATGAGATTTTGTGGCATTGAGGTAGGACGATTTAATTTTCAGTTTACTCTGATCTCTCAGGAATTCACAATTTTTCTACATGCAATGTGCCAAAAAAAAAAAAAAATCGGGGGGGGGGGGGGGGGGGGGCTTCTATTAGAGAGGGAGTGTTTATTAGAGTAAATACAGTATTCTATTTACTGTGCAACATGGAAAAGGTGCCCACACTGTACTTTCCCCAACTAACCTGCCCGAAAGCCCAAACAAACCTCCTGATTCTGCAACCATTTTAAAATAAGTGACCCAAGGAGAACCGCACTTCTCTCTCATCTTGGAAATATTAACTATTTAGCACTGCTTTCTCTCATGCAGGACTTGCCTTGTGGTTTAATATGCAGTTTAAGATGCTGCTGAATGTGTAAGTGGTGTGGCACTGGATCATCGGGGTGCTCTGTTATCTGAGGTGAGGCTTGGGTGTTGGTGACATGTGCAGATTGAAGATCAAGGCTGGCAGTGTCCAGGGGGTTGGACAGGTCTTTGTTGCTTTCTGCATGGACCACATCAGGCACATAGGGAAGGATGGAGGGATTGGGAGCAACAGCTGCAAGAAATGCAGCTACTACAGAGGGAATAGGCAGGAAAACATGACAGAAAGGGGATTTAAACAAAAAGTGTATTAAACACTTATTTACATTGAAGAAGTAGAAATTGAAATTGGTCTTTATGTTACCTTGAGGCTGCACATGACCATTTATGTAACCCAAATTTTCTGCAAGAGATAAATGTTCCACGTTAGCTGAATGCAGTTTGTTTTCCTACCGTCAGAAAAACAAACTACACTTACCAGATCGAGCAATCCCATCAGCTTCGACTGCAATGGCAGGAGGAGATATCTCTCCATTCACTAAAAAAAAAAAAAAAGTGAAGAAACAGATGAGAACACGTCTAAGCTGGCTGCCAACATAGGTTTTTCTGTTGGGCTATCTTATTATTTAAACACGTGTCCTTGAAATAATGCATATTGCTGAAAAAAACATTTCGGTGGCCATTTTGAATCTTAAACCCATGAATGAATTTAGTTTAGGCACAAACGAGTTTGCTGTGACCTGCAATGGTCCTCTCATTGAATCTCAGATATTTAAGTTGTTTATAGGTGTTTTAGTGAAAAACCCTATTTTGGCGGCCATCTTGAATAATTGGCTTGAGGCCAGTTTTTATTTTTGGGAACATCCTGATTGTGTTTTGGGGTCATCTAAGGAACCTAAAAAAGTTGGTTTGGTTTAGTCTTGGGGGAGGGGGGTGCTAAGGTAGTGGTCATAGCTCCCCTAGTATAATTTCTTCAATAACTTATTTAAATATGCATGAAACATTTCTTAAATATCCCAGCACAAATAGAAGCCAAACTGAGTTTTATTGCTTTCATTATAAAAAAAATAAATAAATAAATAAGAGCAATTAGATGGGCATTCTGAGTTTCTTAGAAAACTGACAACCTGGTTAAGATGAAGTAGATAAACAGTCAGCCTCAAGCACAATTTGGCCAGTAACTTTATAAATATATATAACAATAAATAAATATTCTTACCTTCAGGAGCAGAATTAAGAGGGTGAAATGTGTATGCTCCCTGGTTCCCTGTTGACATTAAAATAAAGACTTGAAAAAACAAGTATGGTTAATATGAAAAAACAAAAACAAAACAAAAAAACACACACACATTCAAACTGATGCCATATTTTACACCAGATTTTGTTTAATCTCCAAAACCAAGGGAATGTGATGCAAAGGGAGCATCACCACCAGATTGTCATTGTACAAAATACACATTAATCCCAACAAAAACACAAAATGCATTTAGATGCTAGTTGCAGTTTGTGGCGAATCTCACTGTTTGTGCCTGTTAATTTGTCATTAATGACGGGTTCATGCTCAGGGTCGTATGATGAGCCTCTCAGATCTACATAGAAAATTACAAATACAACAGACGCATGAATACATACAAAATGTAGACGTTCCACTGTAAAGGCGGCTCTGATCAGTTCATTTTAACTGCATTTAACAGTAGATTTAGCTTCAGTTCAAAAGAATTGTTAAATATTTAATAGGACAACAGAAACTCAATTCACCACCACGTTTGGCGTCTGTCACTCAGCTCAATGATGTTTGTATTTCTATAGCAGCTGTACTGACAAAATTCACTCGGGACAGGACTGCCTCCGATGGCAGCACTGTAAAAGTAGATAGAGTTTAAATAACTTGAACTTAGAATCGAAACCTACCTCAGTAACTTTGTGGACGTCACATCACTACGAGAGCTTTGTTTCCATATTAAAAATACCACACGGTACTGCAAATTATCTTAAAATGTGATGCAAATATTGCTTTTTGCAACAGTAGCCAGCATACAGTATTTTCCAGATAATTTCCGATTACCATCAGGTCCAAACATAATCATGGCATACAAGTTACTGCACATGCATGAAGAGTGCATGACGTAAACAGATGTGCAGTCTGCTGATATACAGAGTGTGCACACAGGAACACTGTAATGATAAAATCAAAATACCGTAATTTCTTGTGCCATACGTTCCTGTACTGAGGGGTGTATCAGCGAAAGGCAGCCATCCAGCGCCTGAAACAAAGAGACAAAAAACACTCAAATAAGAAAAGTTTGTCATTGCTCGTCAATACAAGGAAACATTTTGTTACCCAGTGATAGAATCTGGCCAGAAGGACTCACCGTACATACTGTTTGCATTCTGCGGACCTACTCCTCCAAGAGACGAGACATCCGCTCCTGTAAAGGTGTGAAATGTTTTGGTTCTGTTAAAACTGTTGTGTTGCATTTACTAAATCACATCGTCAGAGTAAGAGACAAATGTCAGTGTACATGTGTATTTCGTGTGATCTTTCAAAGGGAGCTTGTTCTGAGTTTTTCTGTGGGCTGCAAAACTGCTCTCGGAATTATTTTACCCGCTTATTATTTACCTGGGTTACTGTCAGCTGCAGGAACACCCTGGACAAGACCTGAAATAGAATCAGTGGAAGGTGCACTAGTACTTATTGCTAATATTTTCTAATCATCTGACCAAAATTAAAATGCTTTAATAAAAAAAGTGCAAAATTAAAAAGGTACTTACTTGTATAATCAGGGTGGATGCCACCATTATGTCCGTAACCTGCAAAAAAATGATTATAAATTATCTACAGACAGTATTAAGCCACAATTCCTCACAAGAACAACACACCTATAAAAGCAGAGATACCACCTAAAAACTCATTATCCTACTTACAGGTTCCCATTTTAAAAATGCAAAAGCCCAGCTGATATAGACTTCTATCTATAATCTCAGGATATTCTGTGAAAATTATTGGTGCAGTGGCTTTTAGAAGAAAAGACATTTGGCTCACCAGGCTGGTTAGGGTTCACTCCGTGAGGATAGCTGAGACCTGCAAACACAAAACCAACAAAGATTCAAAAACAGATCAATTTTTCCTTGATAACATCAAAGAATGAAGGGCGGAAGTCACGAAAATTAAATTACAAGGGCAAAATCAAACTTGTGTGAGGTCTTGGCATGGTATAATCTATGATCCATAAAGTCTTTGTGACATAATCATGTACACAAGGTTTCAAAGACTCTGCCCCCTTGATGGCCACAATTAGAACTGAAACCTGCCCAATGTCCAACTTGACCAAGTTGGTATTAGTGCAGCAGATAACTGAAACAATCCTGCAAATGGTGATAGAAGCAACAAATTCTGGACAAATACTCCTTCGACATTACTCTTTTGAAAAAAACAAAAAAAAACAATTGGACATTTAAATTTTCAATCATTTGAATTACTAATAATTTGCATTACTTTTTACCAAAATTAGAGCAGCTTTAATTTTTGACCCCTGTACAAACTGAAACTGACCTTTTTTCACCATTCTTGCTGTTTTTACCCCATAACATTCAGTCACAGATAGTCCAAACTATACCTTTTTGGAATCTTTGTGATCAGACAAAAAATATGGTATATTTTTCAATGTGACTGGAGCATCTTTTAATTTTGATCCCTGTGTAATTCTTCAATTGACCCCCTACCTGGCTGCCGACTGAAAATTCAAATGGCCAATCATTTTTTTCCTCAAAAGGGTAATGTCTAAGGTGTGTTTGTGCCCAATTTTGTGCTTCTATCACCATTTGGATGATTCCTCTGTAAATATTCCGTTACCTGCTGCACTATATTGAGGTGGTCTAGTCGTTATGTACATGTGCACTGGATCGGCAGTGCCACAATCAGCACTCACGAGTCCTGACACAGCAACATAAACCATATGTTTAAACTAATTGTGAATAATGTTACCAGCTCTGTATCCATCACTGTGTCCAAGTGGAGTGTAGCCACCTGCTGCATACCCTTTAGAATAAAAAATATATACATATAAACTTGAGTGAAGCATAAAGTTTAAGATCAGGTCACCGGTTTTAATTACTTTCACTTTACCAGGTCTTGGTATTTTTATCCATTGCCCATTTGGTACTCCAGATGGTCCACAGTCTGTAACACCAACATAAGAACACATTATAGACAGAATCTGAGGTAAAACAAACACAGAGGTACATCAATTTAATATTTATGAATGTTGGACATAATAGAGGGGGGAAAAAAAGAGACTGAAAAGAGCTCTTATTTTATGTTTTGAAATAACATCAAATTCAGTGAGCATTCCGTTCTTTGCACTTAAAATAAATAAATGTAACTTATTACAGGCTTATAATCATGTATAATGAAATGAATTAGTTTGTGTGTGAACCGGCTTCATTCAAATTTAATTCCACTTTATATTTCAGATTAACATGTTTACCAGCTTTAGCTCCTTGTCCATTTACAGCAACGTTATCTGAAGATCACAAAAAAAAAAAAGAAAAAGGTAGAGAGACCTTTAAGGTGCTTCATTGAAATAGTACCATCAACAATCTCAGTTTCCCATTTATGTCATTTAATAAAGTTAGATTAATAAGAAAAAAAAAAAAAAAACTGAGCAGAAGATAAAACATCACCTCAGTTAAATCAAAAACAATGACAGTATTTAGTACGCATGTTTGTTTAAAGGGACTCGCCTTGCGGTGAGCCTCCCAGTGTTGCCGAGTCTGGACTCGTAAGTGCTGGTTGTGGAGAAGCCGGCTGGATTAGGTGTGGCTGTTTGTAGCGTTTTCCTCGCAGTGTGGTTAAAGGCAGTTTTTGATACTTCCCTTGAGCCAACCTAACTGTTGGCTGATGAGTTGAGGCTGTTGATGGTGGGGGAATGACGCCTTCCTGGGGTGTCCAGATCTGATGGGGAGACAGAACTTCACCTTTTTGGCCTTTTCCACTGGAGGCACCTGTACCCTTTGTAAATGTCACACGTGGTGCCGTGATGTAACCTAAGTAAGAAATGGAAACATAATAGCCAAAACCTAAGTTAAAATAAAAATACATAAAGTACAGAAAGCTCAATACAGCAGAAACCTACAAAACAATTACCAACCACATTAGAGGGGAAGGTAGAGCTTTTGAACTAACTGACCTTTGCCCTTGATTTTCAGCATGCACCTAGGTAATGACCCTATCCTTTACAGGTTTGAAGGTCAAGGCCATAAGTCAATGTGAAGGAAACCTAGATCACTGACATAAAGGGTGCAGTCAGCTATCAACCTCAAAGATCAAATATCAGGGTAGGTTAAAAGTCAAGGCCATAAAAAATAGTTTGCCCACATCTACTACTGTAAGCAACAGGTTTGTTGTGTCCCACAGCAGCCTGTATTCAAGGTTCTTGACATGGAGTAATATCTCCACATCATGGACATTTACCATTAATGCAGGTACAATCAAATTTTACTAAGTGTGTATAATTTTATCAAGATGATATAGGTCAAGTATCTTTTGGATAAAAAGGTGTATATGTCCATGTTTCGCTAACCTATGGCTTGTATAGTCTGTCTGCTCTCTGGATTTGCACTTTGAATTTTGTCCCTCTTTATAAATATGTAATATCTATATTTTAATAGCCAAGTGGCCTCTGTGTGCACGTATGCATGCATGTGTATGGCTTCAATCACGGAGAAACTAGGGAGAGCTGACATTTGCATTTTGGTATGCTTATATATTTTGGGTCAGGGATGAATGCTGCGAAAACAAAGCTGATAGAACTAATATTTTTTGGAGAAATCAGGGATATTAGCTAACAACGGTGAATAATGGATCTTCTTTTGTGTATCGTCATCATACGTCCAGCATTGTGTTGTGTAGCCATGCCCTCATCTCAGGTCCCACTCGGAAAAGGCCCACCTCTGAAGGTGGTCTGTGCAGGAGACAGGCGGAGATAATGTGGTTGGCAGTCTGCTCAGGCTCCCCGCACTCAAACGCTGCGCTGTCTGTTAGGCCCCACTTCTTCATGGGCACTTTGAAGCAGCCGGCCCCTGTGCGTAGGTGGTTCAGGAGGGTCCATTGTCGGTAAGGTAGGTCTTCTCCTACGACGCCATCTCCAGGATCCGGGACATAATGGTCCTGCCGACTCCCACTCCTGCCGACTCCCACTCCTGCTTCCATGCTACCGCCAGCCAGGCTTTGGTTGTCAGATCCTCCGAGATGGAAGTAAGCATCTCTTGCGCAGCCTGGTTGTATGGGTGGTGGGACTTGAGTCTGCTTGGAGGTGTTGCCATGGTTGTGGTGTCATGGAGGATGTGCCAATCGTGTTCCTGAGCTTTCCTTGCCAGGGGAAGGGTAGCAGCCTCTCACCGTAGGCCGGCTGGCGCTATTCCTGCTAGGACTGGCGGTAGAACACAGGGGTGGGTTTCAGGCAGCCAGTTATGATCCGGAGGGCATTGTTAATGGCTGTATCGACCTTCTTAACATGTGGACTTCTGCTCCAGCTTGGAGCACAGTACTCAGCTACAGAGAATACAAGAGCTTGTGTGGAGATAAGTAGTACCTTGGCAGAGGCCCCCCAGGTCATGCCAGCAAGGCGACAGATGAGTGAGACCCTTGCTGTTACTTTGCCACTCACTTCCTCCAAATGTTGCTAGTAGGACAGTGTCCTGTCCAAGCGTACGCCCAGGTACTTTGGGGTCTGCTGGAACTCCAGGGGTTTGTTGTCCACAGAGATCTCCAGTTTCCTTGTTGCTTCTCTGTTGCAGAGGTGGAAAGCTGCAGACACGGTCTTCCCGGTTCTGAGCTGTAGGCGCCACCTGCAAAGGTAGGCAGCCAGGATGTCCATATCCTGGTTCTCAGCAACTTCAGGTAGAGTCCATGATGCCAAACGGTGTCGTAAGCGGCAGTCAGGTCCAGTAGTACAACCCCAGCTTTTGCTTTGGCCTGGAAGCTGTCCTCGAGATCTTGTGTGAGGAGGGTTACCTGGTCCGCTGTTGACCTGCCCCAGCGGACACCAGCCTGTTCCCTTGGTAGCTGTGAGCTCCATTATTAGCTGGAGCTAATAATGGATGTTGTGCTGCATTGCACCATGGGAGTTCAGGGATTAGGGGTTTTAAATGTTTTGTGGTTCATGTTAGTTTAACAGTGTTGTTAGTGCTATTGATTTATTGTTTTTGCAGTTCAATTGGTTTAGTCAGTTTAGTTAAGTGTCATGTTGTCAATACCATGAGTGGGAAGTGTAGTGTGTTTGTCCGCGCAGCTTGCCACAATATATTAAAAAAAAAGAAGTGGTGTTTATATGCGTACATGTGTATAACTGTGGAAAGCTGACATTTGCCGTTAGGTATGCTTATGTAATTTGGGTCAAGGATGAACGCTGCCAAAATGGAATGCTGATATGACTAATATTCTTAGAGATACTACAGATATTAGTCAACAACACTGAACAATGGACACTGATAATTACGTGCTGGAGTCACACGCCATTCCAAGAGGTGGCGGTAAATCATATATTAAAAGCATGCATGCTTTTTTCAATATAAGTCCATAATATAATTGTGGTCCATTGTGGTCCATTTAAAAATCAAATGACAAAATAGAATAATAAAATAAAATAGTGATAATAATTAGGGGTGTAACGATACACAAAAATCATGGTTCGGTACGTACCTCAGTTTTGAGGTCACAGTTCGGTTCATTTTCGGTACATTATGGGAACAAAATGCAAAACCTAAATTTGCTTGTTGTTTAAACCAACAATTGATTGTAACATTATACGAACAGGAAAGTAAAATAATTGCAAAGTGTTGCCTGGTAATAAGTTAAATAAAATGTTTTCAAATAAACAACAAATGTATGAAATATTATAAAAAATACATTCTAGTAAGCAGCTTTTAACAAAACCTTTCCATAAGTAAAGCGGTGCACAATGGTTCCAGCATGAAGGCCTGTTCAATTTTATTCAACCTCCGTATTTTTTGCCAGAAAATTAACTTGACCAAAACTGTCACACTCTATAAGGATTTTAAGAGAATTAATGTTAAAGAATCCCTTTACTTTTGTACAATTTATTTTATTTTCTATTTCTTTCTATTAACTGTTCGTTTAATGTTTGTTAATATATCTTTTTCAATAAAGTTTTGAAAACAAAAACATTGTGGAAGAGGGGAAAAAAGTGAATAAAACCATGTTAAAAAGATTTAGAACCACAGATAAACTTGTTTCTTGGTTTGTTTATTTATTTTGCCATTAAAATTGGCCATCACTTATTAAAATAAAATAACTTCTTAAGGTCAGATCTTCTCAAAGTCTGGGGACTATTTAATCACAGCTCAGCAAACAAGGTGAGTAGGCTGAGCGAATCCGAGTGAGGAGGATTGTAGATAACCCTCCGCTCAGTGCTTTACAGGCTGCTGTAGGCAGCTGCTGTAGGCAGCAGAGGTGGTGGAGACCTGCTGCCGCTCGGTGACAACAGAGACTTTCACTTTCAGTCGCCAAACATCAGAAAAGTCTCTGGTAACACCAGAAAAAGTAGCTAGATTTGTTGCTAGTTGCTTTTGAGAAAATAAGTCGTTAAGAGGGTTTGGAAAGTAGCCAGATTTAGCAAGAAAATCGCCAAGTTGGCAACACTGGAATGTAAACACACGCAACGTAAACTCTCCTGTGCACAGCCCTGTACCGAACCGAATGTTCCATAGCGAAACGGTTCAATACAAATACATGTACCGTTACACCCTTAATAATAATACTGATAACAATAATAATACTAATTTGTATATGATAACAAGAACCTAAATTTATAAATACATTAAGACAGCAAATTAAAATTACAAAATTATGTAATTAACAGGAAACAAAAGTTCTTCCTCTAAGAACTGTTGAGGTCTAAGGTTCTAAAAACATTCTGGACTCAGATGCAATTCCAAGTCATAGAAACGTTCTATTATTAATTACCACCCTTGAAAAATGTCAGCTACCTATTTTATAATCATTACCCAATCTAGAGCAACATGGATCCCCAAGGGGCAACACACTAGTGTATTTTAAAATATACAGATGTCTTATCGGTGATGAGAGTTTTAGCACCTTCCCTCGGTGACACTGCTGCGACAGCTTTGGTAGTCTGAGGGTTTGACCCACTGCTCAATACTTGATAACCTGCAAGTAAACATTTTAATATTTATTCCCACAGAAATATTTGTCTGTTACTCATTTGTTTTTCAGATAGAAATCTGACACTGAACAGCTGAAACTTACTGTCTGCTTTACTTCCATATTCACTGAGTGCACCAACATTTCTACGTTCAAGGCCTTAAGAGAGCATAAGCTACCGTATGTTAGCTATATATAGATGACTGCATATAGCCGCGGTGCACATTTAGCTAGAAGAATCTATGGACATAACAGTATAAACGATTTTGCACCATTTCTATTGAGAATACTGACATACATTAAAGTTAAATGGCAGTGATGTTGTCTCTTACGTTGCTGTTTAATTACCTCCACAGATCCCATCATATACGCCATTTTATTTATTTTTAATAACAATCCATGGTATAAAAAAGTCCTTGGAAGCCATTTAATGTTTGCAACATACATACCTGACTTCAATGACTTGTTTGCTCCCCATGGAGAGTATCCATAACCTGGTCAGTGCCAAAAACAGAACAGATAATTAAAGTCACACTAGAAATATTTCTAATGCTCAAAATACTGCTGCTAACAACAACAATAATGTCCTTGGCTCCAGCATAACAACTTGTACATCTTTTTACAAAAATATAAAATAATGCACAAGGCACTCTACACTGTGTGTACCTGATTTTGTCAGATTTCAAAAGAAGAGCATTTATTGTGCATACAACAAAATTTGCTGTCTTTATTTAACCCATCCTAATTACAGTTAGACACAATCCAACCTATAGGAGCAGTGAGCAGCCACAGTCCGGCGCCAAACTAAAGATGCCAAGATGCTGCCTTAGTCAGGGGCAGAGAAAGGAGCAGACCCTAATGAGGATGGTTTTTATTTTAACGTGGGAGTAAACTGGAGTTCCCACACAGACAACATGCAAATTCCACACTGAAAGGAACTGCGCATGGGTGGAATGGAACCCCAGACCTTCTTACTGTGAGGCAACAGTAGTAACCACTGAGTCAATAGGTCCTGATTAGTACTTGGCTAGGAGGCTGCTTAGGAAGACCAGGGCCTGTGTGTGTGCGTTTCTCTATGTAGAAGCGATGTTGGGTCAAAAAGGGGATCCAGAGTAAAACTGTCTGGCACATCCCAATGTGGATCTGCACTGATTCTGCTGTGGTGATTCTGAGTGACAGGTGACAGCCAAAAGATAAACAACATAAAATAAAATACTGGGCAACACCCAATATATCTAGCTGTAGTTATCACCATGTTTTTACTGGATAGAAAGTTCATCTTACCGTGAGGAGTTGGTACGCCGGCTGCATAAGCATATCCTGAGAATTGAACAGAATCAAAGACGTTGACAGTGGACTCCATCTATCCATCTCTCTTTCTAGATATATATATATATATATATATATATATATATATATATATATATATATATATACACACACACACCCAGAAAGTACTCACAGCAGTTCACTTTTTCACATTTTATTATGTTACAGCCTTATTCCAAAATGGAGTAAATTCAGTTTTCCCCTCAAATTGTACTGACAAAACCCCATAATGACAAAAAAATAAAAATTGAAATTTTTGCAAATTTATTAAAAACAGAAAACTAAGAAATCACATGTACACATTTGATGTGCACTTTATAACGATTACTGCAGCATTACATTGATTAATAAAGCCCCCAGTGTAACTGGTTACAGAATAAAACAAAATCTTGTGCATTTTTTTTTTTATAGAAATACATGATATGTATAAGCAGTCACTGTTTGGATGTATTACAGAGAACACAAATGTGTAGAATAATATTGCATCTGGATCTGTGCATCTTCACTTTTTCCACATTTTATGTTACAGCCTTATTTCAAAATGGAGTAAATTTTTCTGCTCAAAATTTTACTAAACATGCCATAATGATAACATGAAAAAAGTTTTAACTATTTTTAAAAAATGTATTAAAAATAAAAAACTAAGAAATCGCATGCAAGTATTCACACCCTTTGCTCAATACTTTCTTGATGCACCTTTGGGAGCAATTACAGCCTCGGGTCTTCTTGAATATGATGCCATGAGCTTGGCACACCTATCTTTAGCAAGTTTTGCCCATTCCTCTATGCAGCACCTTTCAAGCTCCATCAGGCTGGATGGGGAGCGTCGGTGCACAGCCATTTTCAGATCTCTCTGGTTTCCTCCAAACATGCCACCTGGCATTTACTCCAAAGAGTTCAATCTTTATCTCAGACCAGAGAATTTTTTTTATTATTATTTTTAATAAATTTGCAAAAAAAAAAAAAAAAAAAAAAAAAATCATGTTGTCATTATGGGGTTCTGTGAGTAGAATTTTGAGGGAGAAAATTATTTTACTCCATTTTGTAATAAGGCTGTACCAAAAATTGTAGATAACAGTGAAGTGCTGTGATTTCTTTGCAGATGCACTGCATAGATAATTTAACTGGACAGTGATTAAACTGCCACCTGGCTTTGGTCCCTTCATTCCTCCATTTTCATGTTGAGATCCCAGAGGAAAACCAGTGAACCCGCCGTTGTGACCTATCATCATTTTGCAGTTCAGCTTTTTTACATACACATAAGGCATTGACTATAAGACATGAGCAGGATGACTCACCTCCCATGGTTTGACCTTTGTAACCTTTGTTAGTCCCATATGCTGCAGAAACAAACACATTTTTTATTATTATTGTGTAACTGAGGTGCACAATACTACCATGCCAGTGAGACATCAATTCTTCAACTCACTTTTTTCTTGTCTTCTTGCAGGATGAGGTGCTCCCAGACCTCTGAAGGTTCCCACACCTGGACCTGGTATCAAACAAGTACACAGACATACAGGTGATGAAATAAAGGAAAAAACAACAAAGTGTGTCATGAAGGTGTTTGGCTGCCACTTCATTACACCTTGACATTGATTCTACAAGTCTCTGGAACTCTTCTGGAGGGATGTAACACAATTCTAGCAAAAAGACATTCCCTCATTTGCAGGACTTGTGATGATTGTGTCAAACGTCTCAGTCCAAAATCTCTAATAGACCTTCAGTTAGGTTGAAATGTGGTGACTGTGCAAGGCCATTTTCCTACTCACCTCACCACTGGGTAATGCCTTCCACCTTATTAAAGCGGGCATCTGTTGTGTTTCTCCACTAATTTATCACCTCTTGCTATTTTATGTAGGAAGAAAAAAAAAATATGTATTTTCTTTATAATAAGGCTGCAAAAGCTTAATTACCTGACCTGTAGTGTGGATGTCCAAATCCTTTCATGTCTTTACTGGCTCCCTTAACTGTAAAATAGTGAGATACTGAAGTTAGGACACACAAACAAGCAGAAAAGGTCAATAATTGCACTCTGACTTTACATCTCACCATTCAGCCGGGGACCAGATGGACCAAATGCAGCACTATGACCTAAAAGAAGAAAAAAAAAAAGAAAGAAAACTGCTTTCAGACAAATATACAACGCCATTTATAATTTACTTCATTATCATCATCATCATCATTACCGTCGCCTTTAAACCCATTTCCATTTAGTCCAGCCACATACCCTAGCAACAGATACATTTACATATAAATACATTTTATATAACAGTTATTGAGTTGTAATGTACCACGGCCTTAATTTGTACCATAATTAGACCTAAAATTGTTCAGTAAATTTGTAATCCAGTGGATTCTGGTGGGGTAAACTTACCTTTTGTAAGTGGCATGCTAGCATCTGCACCGTAACCTTAAACAGATCAAGTACATGTTGAGAAGTTACTTGAAGTTTGTTTTACTGTGTGAAGCAGCTGTAAATGTAACAAAACTGTGTAGAAATAGATTTATTGTAAGATGCAGCTCAGTTTGCAGGTGCATAGTATATATCATCTCAGACCTTTGGTACCGTATCCTTTCTGCAGGCCCATCACCTGACCCACACCTTTGGAAACATAGATGCATGTTACTACTGATATTAACTACAGAAGTGAAATATAATGCATAGTGAATTTTACCCTTTGACGGCATTAGAATTCCTCCAACACCTCCACCATTCTGACGTTTCCCACGGATGTTTAATACGCCGCTGAAATAGCCTTGAACACAGTATGAACAGATGTCAACAACCATGTGGACATATTGTTTCATTAAAGTTTTCAGCAGGGCAGAAATAACATGCTCACACCATCTGTTAGCTAAAAATAAATAAAATTCTACAAGCATTTAAATGCTTTTATTTTCACAATCTGATACCTCCCAATGTTCCTTTTTTTTTTAATCCTCTAACAACATGTATGTCTTCAGGGCTGCATTACAGATAATCATATCCATGGTTATAAAGTGAAAAATAAAATTACTATTGGATGGCACACATTTATGAAGTTAGTTGATTTTGGAAGTCAAGAATGTACGCTATGTTTCAAAATGCAGTGAGAGAGAGCGAGACAACCTGAACAAATACAATTTCATGTCAACATTGTATAACTTTTTTTTTTTAAGAGCTGATGTAACGTGAATTTCTCCTCTGTGAGATCAAGAAAGTTTATCTTATCTTATAAATCTACCTGACAATAAGATATTCTAAGTTTAGTAGTTGGTTTGCACACTTAATCCATGTCAGGAGTTCCATATTAGTTACTATATTTGAGCCCACTTCCACTGTGGGTTCAGAGTGGGGAGAAATTATCTCCCCACTTTTACTTATAGGTTGCTCCATCTTTTATTCACACATAATGCCATAACAGAATATTAGAATATTTTCTGGAGTAAAAGTTGCATCTGTCCAAAACAAACAAACAAACAAAAAAACACATAGCCTCGAAAGAGGGGGAGGGGGAGAGAAAGAAGAAAGAGTTTACTTTTAGTGCTTTGATTTCTGGGAAAATCCTATATAGTTATAATTATTGTTGGTGCTTTAGGCCGACTGATTCTACTCGTTTTCTCTGAGATGCTGTCGTTGAAGATGGACCTGGGACCAGGGTTTCTGTCAACATCTACTGGACTAGTGAACGACTAACCACCCTCCGGTGGCAGCTGCACTGATTGATGCCATGGAACAGCGCTTCAAATTGACTTAAAAATTGTTGGACTTTTTTGGAATTAGATCTATTTTGGACTCTTTTTTTAATGTTCTCTTTTCTGCATTATATTTTGTTTTAACCAATTTCTCAGTTATTGGTAGAATGGCCCAAGTACTGGGTCACCCCTCAGAGTCTGGTCTGCTTGATGTTTCTTCCCCAAAAAATGGCAGAGGGAGTATTTTCATCATCACTGTCGCTGTGTGAAGTGCTTTGAGGCAACTTTGTTGTAATCTGGCATATACACCAGTTGTAGCACAACCTAAACTAGTATATATATAAAAAAAGCATCCAGAAAACATGATGCATGTCTCAGGCCAATTGTGAAAAAAGGCTTAAAAACCTTCCAGAACTGCCACTTTTCACAGTTCGCTCCTGGAATCGAAATCTCCCAGAATAGGCTGCAATACCTCAAATCTGCTACCTGACAAAACCACATATCTTGGCATACTAGTCAGGATCATCCTAAAGTTTCTCCTATTGAGTCACGACTTGGGGCGAACTTTAACCTTTGACACTCCTGAGGTCAGTGGAGCGACTGCGTGCTTTTCTCACAGGCAGATGTCAAATTTAGACGACTGCTGCCACCAAAGCAGCTTTTACTTTCATAAATGGCAGCTGGCGGCAGAGAGGAACCTGAATAACAAACAGCTCTGCTTCAACACAAGAAAACATGGTGGGAAACCAAACATAAGAGTTATTCAGCGAGCTTTGCCGCTGTTTCCGTTTAACACAGTTGTTTGAAATTTGGCATGTAAACCCGAGCAACAGTGATATTTGTCTCTTCTTGTAGGAGTTTCCTGTGTTTCACTGAGATTGGCAGCATTGTTGACAAGTTCTCAGAGCCTAGAAATGTACTGTGAGGATTCAGTATTCACCTCTTTGAAAGTTTTTCTTCCACCAACAGTTGTTGCCTGAACACCAACTGGGAGTATCTGGTTTTGCGATTGTCCTGGGTCAAGAGCCAGGCTTCCAATGATTTCATAGACTCGGTCATTTGAAGTGTATCTGGTGTGTGGTGAAAGTGTTGAATTTGTAGAAGAGCTTATTTATCTCTGCAGTGACAGTGTCTCTAGATCCTCAGCCATTGAGGTTGAGAGATGCCTGGAAAGGGCACATAGACTCAAGAGCTCGGTGGACAGAAGTGTTTAGTGATGCCAATGTCTCTGCGAGAAAATGGGGGTCCAAATCTTTAGGGTCGTGGTGCTACACATCTCACTTTATACAGCCCCTGGCAATAATTATGGAATCACCAGCCACGGAGGATGTTCATTCAGTTGTTTAATTTTGTAGAAAAAAAGCAGATCACAGACATGACACAAAACTAAAGTCATTTCAAATGGCAACTTTCTGGCTTTAAGAAACACTATAAGAAATCAGGAAAAATAATTGTGGCAGTCAGTAACGGTTACTTTTTTAGACCAAGCAGAGGGAAAAAAAATATGGAATCACTCAATTCTGAGGAATAAATTATGGAATCGCCCTGTAAATTTTCATCCCCAAAACTAACACCTGCATCAAATCAGATCTGCTCGTTAGTCTGCATCTAAAAAGGAGTGATCACACCTTGGAGAGCTGTTGCACCAAGTGGACTGACATGAATCATGGCTCCACCATGAGAGATGTCAACTGAAACAAAGGAGAGGATTATCAAACTCTTAAAAGAGGGTAAATCATCACGCAATGTTGCAAAAGATGTTGGTTGTTCACAGTCAGCTGTGTCTAAACTCTGGACCAAATACAAGGGTGATTACGGGCACTTATTATGTCCTTTGATCATATTGTATGAAAAACAGAAAAAAGGGGAAATTTCACACTTTTATAGTTATCTTTACAATGAAAGTGTGTTAAGAAATTTGTTCTAGTACTTTTTCACCTTTTTTCAGCATCATTATATGCAAATATTGCCATTTTGTGCTTGTCCCACACCCAGACTTTTGATCTTCAATGATAAAAATGAATGGTAAAGAAACATTTTTTCTAATGTTTTAAAATATCTCTGAATAAAATATCAGTAAAATAATCAAAACATAATTGGGGTATTCAATGTCATACAACTGTTGTGATTTTTTTAAACAAAATGTAGTTGTCCCACACTATTGCCGTAATTTCCACCACAACACTGTAATGTCCCTTTAAACAGTTTGTATGAAAGATTGTTTTGGTAGTTTCTATGGAGATAAACAGTGACATCAGAGATTTATATTGTAAGGCAATGGTGTGGTGGAAATTACATTTACAAGGCCAATAGTGCCCGTAGTTAAAGAATCACCCACAAACAACATGGGAAAGGTTGTTAAAGGCAAACATACTGGTAGACCAAGGAAGACATCAAAGCGTCGTGACAAAAAACTTGAAGCAATGTCTCAAAAATCGAAAATGCACAACAAAACAAATGAGGAGCGAATGGGAGGAAACTGGAGTCAACGTCTGTGACCGAACTGTAAGAAACCACCTAAAGGAAATGGGATTTACATACAGAAAAGCTAAATGAAAGTCATCATTAACACCTAAACAGAAAAAAACAAGGTTATAATGGGCTAAGGAAAAGCAATCGTGGACTGTGGATGACTGGATGAAAGTCATATTCAGTGATGAATCTCGAATCTGCATTGGGCAAGGTGATGATGCTGGAACTTTTGTTTGGTGCCGTTCCAATGAGATTTATAAAGATGACTGCCTGAAGAGAACATGTAAATTTCCACAGTCATTGATGATATGGGGCTGCATGTCAGGTAAAGGCACTGGGGAGATGGCTGTCATTATATCATCAATAAATGCACGAGTTTACGTTGATATTTTGGACACTTTTCTTATCCCATCAACTGAAAGGATGTTTGGGGATGATGAAATCATTTTTCAAGATGATACTACATATTGCCATAGAGCAAAAACTGTGAAAACATTCCTTGCAAAAAGACACATAGGGTCAATGTCATGGCCTGCAAATAGTCCAGATCTTAATCCAATTGAAAATCTTTGGTGGAAGTTGAAGAAAATGGTCCATGACAAGGCTCCAACCTGCAAAGCTGATCTGGCAACAGCAATCAGAGAAAGTTGGAGCCAGATTGATGAAGAGTACTGTTTGTCACTCATTAAGTCCATGCCTCAGAGACTGCAAGCTGTTATAAAAGCCAGAGGTGGTGCAACAAAATACTAGTGATGTGTTGGAGCGTTCTTTTGTTTTTCATGATTCCATAATTTTTTCCTCAGAATTGAGTGATTCCATATTATTTTCACTCTGCTTGGTGTAAAAAAGTAACCGTTACTGACTGCCACAATTTTTTTCCTGATTTCTTATAGTGTTTCTTAAAGCCAGAAAGTTGCCATTTGAAATGACTTTAGTTTTGTGTCATGTCTGTGATCTGGGTTTTTTTCTACAAAATTAAACAACTGAATGAATATCATCCGAGGCCGGTGATTCCATAATTTTTGCCAGGGGTTGTAGTTGCGAGATTTGGATCCTAACCATCGATTTAAGACGAGGACTAGGGGTCTTTGGTACTTTGTCTCTTCTGAGGATCCTTGGTTACAGCTCACGCTTGTGATTGTTGCTTTCCAGAGGATGGAATGGTTGTCTGCATGGGTGGTTGCCATCCATGACCCAAAGTGGTTCCATGGTGTGGCAGATGCGGCAACAGTGCTATGCTCCCAGATCGGAACAGTGGTAAACATAGTCTCGCTGATCACAGCCGCTGAAGCCCACAACTCCTTCAGAATCATATTCAGGGGAGTCTTGCTGGCTTCCCTCACGATTTTTGGATACTTAAAAAAAAAAAAAAGGATCATATCTCTGCCAAACACCTTCCAGGTCATAATGCATAACCTATTGACTTAAATTTAACCTTTTGCAGAGTTGCCTTTTATCTTCATTGTGTTGCCTTGTCTTGAGTCCACTGTCAGTTAGTGGGGTGGCTCCTTTACACAGGCATTGTATTTTATTGACATATGTTGAAATATAGTAATTATTTAAAGTTGAATTCACTTTCTGCCTACTTTGTGCAAACCAATCAGCTGATTAATTGACAAACCACACTAAAATATGGTTACAGAAACCCATTCAGTGAAGTTATGGTAAGGATGTACAAATACAACCCCAATTCCAGTGAAGTTGGGGTGTTGTTACAATGACTTGCAAATCCTCTTCAACCTATATTCATTTGAATACACCACAAAGACAAGATATTTAATGTTCAAACTGATAAATTTTATTGTTTTTGTGCAAATATTTGCTCATTTAGAAATGGATGCCTGCAACACGTTTCAAAAAAGTTGGGACGAGGCAACAAAAGCCTGGAAAGTTGATGAATTCTCAAAGAATACTTGTTTGGAAACAGGCGAGTGTCATGATTGGGTATAAAAGGAGCATTCCCAAAAGGCTCAGCCGTTCACAGGCAAAGATGGGGCGAGGATCACCACTTTGTGAATAACTGTGTGGAAAAAAAAAAAAAAAATAGTCGAACAGTTTATGAACTGTATTTCTCAACGTTCAATTGCAAGGAATTTAGGGATTCCATCATCTACAGTCCATAATATAATCAGAAGATTCAGAGAATCTGGAGAACTTTCTACACGTAAGCGGCAAGGCCGAAAACCAACACTTGAATGCCCATGACCTTCGATCCCTCAGGTGGCATTGCATTAAAAACCGACATCATTGTGTAAAGGATCTTACTGCGTGGGCTCAGGAACACGTCAGAAAACCATTGTCAGTTAACATAGTTCGTCACTACATCTACAAGTGCAAGTTAAAACTCTACCATGCAAAGTGAAAGTCATTCATCAACAACATGGGCCCGAGCTCAATTGAAATGGACAGACGCAAAGTGGAAGAGTGTGCCGTGGTCTGATGAGTCCACATTTCAAATTGTTTTTGGAAATCATGGACATCGTTTCCTCCAGACAAAAGAGGAAAAAGACCATCCAGATTGTTTACCAGTGCAAAGTTCAAAAGCCAGCATCTGTGATGGTATGGGGCCATGGCATGGGCAACTTACACATTTGTGATGGCACCATCAATGTTGAAAGGTACATCCAGGTTTTGGAGCAACACATGCTGCCATCCAAGCAACGTCTTTCAGGGACGTCCCTGCTTATTTCAGCAAGACAATGCCAAGCCACATTCTGCACGTGTTACAACAGCGTGGCTTCGTATTAAAAGAGTGCGGGTACTAGACTGGCCTGCCCGCAGTCCAGACCCGTTACCCATTGAAAATGTGTGGCGCATTATGAAGCGCAAAATACGACAACAGAGACCCCGGAATGTTGAACAACTGAAGTCGTACGTCAAGCAAGAATGGGAAAGAATTCCACCTACAAAGCTTCAACAATTAGTGTCCTCAGTTCCCAAACGCTTATTGAGTGTTGTTAGAAGGAAAGGTGATGTAACACAGTGGTAAACATACCACTGTCCCAACTTTTTTGAAACGTGTTGCAGGCATCCATTTCAAAATGAGCAAATATTTGCACAAAAACAATAAAGTTTATCAGTTTTAACATTAATAATCTTGTCTTTGTGGTGTATTCAACTGAATATAGGTTGAAGAGGATTTCCAAATCATTGTATTCTGTTTTATTTACATTTTACACAACGTCCCAACTTCATTGGAATTGGAGTTGTATGTTAAACATGCACTGTAGATACAATAAAAAGGGTAAATTTTGATTAATAATGATTCATTATATGCAACATCTAATAAAAGTAAGTCCCTTCGGCTGCTCCTTTGTTTTCACTTGGGGTCGCCACAGTAGATCCAGGGTCGATCTGGATGTAATTTTGGCACAAGTTTTATGCCAGATGCCCTTCCTGATGCAATTCCACATTACATCGAGAAATGTGGCAGGGGTGCGGTTTGAACCTATGAGGGTATTTCAAGAAGTTCTCAGCTTTAAAATGGGAGATTATTATTCCAAGAATGAAAATGGATTAAATTGGGATGTTTAAATATTCTGTACATTTGTGTTTTCACCATTTTAACTACACCGGAAATGTGACGACACTAAGAAGTCACACTGTGCACAGCATCAATCAAATTTGTCACAGGGAGGAAAACCGTAATGCTGTTCCATAATCTTCGTCCTTCATGATGAAGACACTTACCCGTTGTGTGTGCCGTCTGCACCAACCAGAGGACTGCTGCACTCTGACACAGTAGCCGTCCCAACATAGCGCACCTGAAGAAAAAGGTTAAAATCTTTGAGACCCAGCAGGAGGAAGAGGACAATGAACTTACTTAGACTGTGAGGGTCTCATATACACTCTGGTCAAAGGTGCTCCTCCTCCTTAAGACGTTGACATTCCACCGCCAAACCTATAGACACCAAAGTGTGGACGCTGTAACTTAATGATTAACCACTTAGGGTGCATTCACACTTGAGACAGTTAAGAGGGAAAAGTCAATATATTAAATAAGCACTGATGGACTCAGCACTCATCCAGGCAGGTTCATAAGTAATTTGACAGATTACGCTGCTAGAATAAAGTAGAAACAACCCAGATGTGCTTCAGTGTAGCTTTAATTCAAGGTGTTTATACAATAAAAAAGTCTTAATATTCAGATGGTGAAAGTACTTTTGACACAATAAATAAGAATTACCTTTAATCCAAGTCACTCGTGCAGCCAATTTTCATTAAGACAAGTCAGGGAAGGATACACAAATATTTTCATGTCACTGAATGTCTCATCTTCATTAACATCATTCTTTAAGAAATACAAACAGTATGGCGCTGTATGGTAAGTGTCTAGAGTAGGCAGTTGTCAAAAATGGAGTGACTGTACGAAGAGAACTAGACATCCAGGACCACTGTAAAATGGTAAATTGGCTGTATTTATATAGCACTTTTCCATCTATTATTTAGCAGTTCAAAGTGCTTTACAGTGATGCCCCACATTCACCCATTCATGCAAGGCACTCACTATACACACTGGGAGCAAGTTGGGGATTAAGGACCTTGCCCAAGGTTACATAGTGATTGTCCAGCCAGCCTGGGGTTTGAACAGAGGTTCCTCTGGTCTGAAGGCCAACGCTTAACCACTAGACCATCACCTCCCCACTGTGAAATAGGCTTCTTTGATTGTATTTAGAGAAACTGGCGATAGCACGACTTTTGTCGTATCGCATTATACAGCTTCATGGTGGAGTCATACACATTTTAAAATGAAAGTGAAATTTCAGCTAGTTTGCCAAAAGGGACAGGGAATCCTTTGTTCTACACCATTCAGCAGAGGGAGGTGATGGTCTAGTGGTTAAGGGTTGGGCTTGAGACCAGAGGATCCTTGGTTCAAATCCAAGTCTGACCGGAAACTCACTAAGGGTCCTTGGGCAAGGTCCTTAATCCCCTAGTTGCTCCTGGTGTGTGGTGAGTGCCTTGTATGGCAGCACCCTGACATTGAGGTGAATGTGAGGCATTATTGTAAAGCGCTTTGAGCGTCTGATGCAGATGGAAAAACACAATATAAATGCAGTCCATTTACACCATGAAGAAAATCCATTACATTGTCAGTGAGGTCTAGCTCTGGACAGACCGAGTGACACGTTACCGATGCTGTTATGTGACATATGGGTCTCATACCCATGAGGTTTGTTGCATCAGGGCAAAATAAGTTTACAATTAGCGTGGACATCTTGAGTATAATGTTAATGACCTTAATGACATTGTTTCCTGAGCACCAGGACAGAAGCAGTAAGCTTCAACCTCAGTGTTTTCTGCTGGTGGTTCATAGTAGCTCCTGCAGATTTCAAGAAAAAGCAATTGGAGAACTACAACCCCTGGCAAAAATTATGGAATCACCGGCCCCGGAGGATGTTCATTCAGTTGTTTAATTTTGTAGAAAAAAAGCAGATCACAGACATGACACAAAACTAAAGTCATTTCAAATGGCAACTTTCTGGCTTTAAGAAACACTATAAGAAATCAAGAAAAAAAGATTGTGGCAGTCAGTTACTTTTTTACACCAAGCAGAGGGAAAAAAATATGGAATCACTCAATTCTGAGGAAAAAATTATGGAATCATGAAAAACAAAGAACGCTCCAACACATCACTAGTATTTTGTTGCACCACCTCTGGCTTTTATAACAGCCTGCAGTCTCTGAGGCATGGACTTAATGAGTGACAAACAGTACTCTTCATCAATCTGGCTCCAGCTTTCTCTGATTGCTGTTGCCAGATCAGCTTTGCAGGTTGGAGCCTTGTCATGGACCATTTTCTTCAACTTCCACCAAAGATTTTCAATTGGATTAAGATCCGGACTATTTGCAGGTCATGACATTGGCCCCTATGTGTCTTTTTGCAAGGAATGTTTTCACAGTTTTTGCTATATGGCAAGATGCATTATCATCTTGAAAAATGATTTCATCATCCCCAAACATCCTTCCAATTGATGGGATAAGAAAAGTGTCCAAAATATCAACGTAAACTTGTGCATTTATTGATGATGTAATGACAGCCATCTCCCCAGTGCCTTTACCTGACATGCAGCCCCATATCGTCAATGGCTGTGGAAATTTACGTTCTCTTCAGGCAGTCATCTTTATAAATCTCATTGGAACGGCACCAAACAAAAGTTCCAGCATCATCACCTTGTCCAATGCAGATTCGAGATTCATCACTGAATATGACTTTCATCCAGTCATCCACAGTCCACGATTGCTTTTCCTTAGCCCATTGTAACCTTGTTTTTTCTGTTTAGGTGTTAATGATGGCTTTCGTTTTTTTATGTATGTAAATTCCATTTCCTTTAGGCGGTTTCTTACAGTTCGGTCACAGATGTTGACTCCAGTTTCCTCCCATTCGTTCATTTGTTTTGTTGTGCATTTTCGATTTTTGAGACATATTGCTTCAAGTTTTCTGTCTTGACGCTTTTATGTCTTCCTTGGTCTACCAGTATGTTTGCCTTTAACAACCTTCCCATGTTTGTATTTGGTCCAGAGTTTAGACACAACTGTCTGTGAACAACCAACATCTTTTGCAACATTGCGTGATGATTTACCCTCAAGAGTTTGATAATCCTCTCCTTTGTTTCAATTGACATCTCGTGTTGGAGCCATGATTCATGTCAGTCCACTTGGTGCAACAGCTCTCCAAGGTGTGATCACTCCTTTTTAGATGCAGACTAACGAGCAGATTGATTTGATGCAGGTGTTAGTTTTGGGGATGAAAATTTACAGGGTGATTCTATAATTTATTCCCCAGAACTGAGTGAGTCCATATTTTTTTCCCTCTGCTTGGTCTAAAAAACTAACTCTTACTGACTGCCACAATTATTTGTCCTGATTTCTTATAGTGTTTCTTAAAGCCAGATAGTTGCCATTTGAAATTACTTTAGTTTTGTGTCATGTCTGTGATCTGCTTTTTTTCTACAAAATTAAACAACTGAATTAACATCCTCCGAGGCCGGTGATTCCATAATTTTTGCCAGGGGTTGTATATCTCACCTTTCACATAGATTCCTCACGTCGTCCGGATCCTCTTCTTTCAGGGTCAAAGAGAGGTTAAGACCTACCACCACAGTCAGACTTCTTATGCATTTGTCTTCTCAAACATTCACTAAGTCAAAAATGATCAACTGTGACCAACAACTGCATTCACCTGCTTTACAATAAGGATATTAATTTACCATTAATGCAGTAATAAGCATCAACTACCCATTAAGAGTTCACAAAGGTGAGTTCAGAATTTTTATACTGTAAATTCTTAAACTTAATGCTATTGATTCAGTTCATGTTTTATTACTGCATTAATTATGAATGAATGTACCTTAACTGTAAAGTGTGTAGAAGTGTAAACACTCCTTGAAGCACAGCCACAACATGCAAACCAAACTGCCTTTAACAATTTCACATTTAACCCATAAAATATTCATTCATGGCTTTAAAAAGCTCATCTTAATTAAAATAACTCACCAGTGCACAGGAAGCAAAAACATGTAAATGGGGGTGTAGTGGTTTGGATTTAGAATCTCAATTTCAGTAAAGCGCTTCTTTCTCTCCCACTGCAAAAACTGTACACTCACTGTCCAAAATGGTTGTAAGTGGTACAAGCAAAGTTTATTTGCTTGTACAGCTCATGTACCAATGTTTTACATTAAAGTGTTTTTAAACAACTAAGCTGATCATTTAGGGGTTTTGTAAAACAGACCAAAACATCTAAAGCTTTGGGAATTACTCTTCTACAGCATCATAATGGCCTTCGTTCCGCCTTTGGGAATATCACATACTGGTGTTTCTGTACAGAACAGGCTTTTTAGTTTGGTTAAAACTTCAGGAAAGATGCATGAAATCTGAAATCAAGTTCAGTCAGCCAGCTTTGGTTTAATGATGCAAAAATATCAGTGACTGTGTGTGTTGGGGTATAAGAAACAAGAGGCCTCATAAATATTATGTATGCCACTTCCCCAAATGAAGTGGTACTTAAAGCTATGTAGTGAGAAAGTGCATCTTGTCCATTCAGACTGTACAGTCAAGCCTGATATGAACAGAAAATAAGATGTAATTTTAACAAAACCAAAGTTGGACATTACTGTTCTTGTAAGAAATCTGCAACCTCAATTCCAATGGAGTTGGGACATTGTGTGAAATGTAAAAAAACAATACAATGATTTGCAAATCCTCTTCAATCTATATCCAATTGAATACACTACAAAGACAAGATATTTAATGTTCAAATTGATAAACTTTGTTTTTGTGCAAATATTTGCTCATTTTGAAATGGATGCCTGCAACACATTTCAAAAAAGTTGGAGTGAGGCAACAAAAGACTGGGAAAGTTGAATGCTCAAAGAACACCTGTTTGGAAACAGGCGAGTGTCATGATTGGGTATAAAAGGAGCAGGCGTTCACAAGCAAAGATGGGGCGAGGATCACCACCTAGTGAACAACTGTGGAAAAAAAATTAGACCAACACTTTAAGAACAATGTTTCTCAATGTTCAATTGCAAAGAATTTAAGGATTCCATCATCTACAGTCCATAATATAATCAGAAGAACGTTCTACACGTAAGTGGCAAGGCCGAAAACCAACATTGAATGCCCATGACCTTCGATCCCTCAGGTGGAACTGTATTAAAAACAGACATTGTGTAAAGGATCTTACTGCGTGGGCTCAGGAACACTTCAGATAACCATTGTCAGTTAACACAGTTCGTCGCTACATCTACAAGTGCAAGTTAGAACTCTACCATGCATCAACAACATCCAGAAACGCTGCCGCCTTCTGAGCCCGAGCTCATTTGAAATGGACAGACGCAAAGTGGAAAAGTGTGCTGTGGTCTGATGAGTCCCATTTGAAATTGTTTTTGGAAATCATGGACATCGTGTCCTCCGGACAAAAGAGGAAAGAGACCATCCAGATTGTTACCAGTGCAAAGTTCGAAAGCCAGCATCTGTGATGGTATGGGGGTGTGTTAGTGCCCATGGCATGGGCAACTTACACATCTGTGATGGCACCAATGCTGAAAGGTACATCCAAGTTTTGGAGCAACACATGCTGCCATCCAAGCAACGTCTTTTTCAGGGACGTCCCTGCTTATTTCAGCAAGACAATGCCAAGCCACATTCTGCACGTTACAACAGCATGGCTTAGTAGTAACAGGTACTAGACTGACCTGCCTGCAGTCCAGACCTGTCGCCCATAGAAAATGTGTGGCGCATTATGAAGCGCAAAATACGACAGAGACCCCGGACTGTTGAGCAACTGAAGTCATACATCAAGCAAGAATGGGAAAGAATTCCACCTACAAAGCTTCAACAATTAGTGTCCTCAGTTCTCAAATGCTTATTGAGTGTTGTTTGAAGGAAAGGTGTTGTAACAGTGGTAAACATACCACTGTCTCAGCTTTTTTTGAAACATGTTACAGGCATCCATTCCAAAATTAGCAAATATTTGCACAAAAACAAAGTTTATCAGTTTGTACATTAAATATCTTGTCTTTGTGGTTCACTCAACTGAATATAGGTTGAAGAGGATTTGCAAATCATTGTATTCTGTTTTTATTTACATTTTACACATCCCAACTTCATTGGAATTGGGGTTGTGCTACACACACACACACACCAAATGGTTAGCAACTGCAAAGTAAACTGTGTTGTACCAACTCAATTTCACATTCTGTAACTGCATGTTTGCACTTTTTTTCATTTCTGTGTTCTCTGCTGTGTGACATAACAGACTAGTCGCGTGACAGCTTGTACAACCCCTGGCAAAAATTATGGAATCACCGGCCTCAGAGGATGTTCATTCAGTTGTTTAATTTTGTAGAAAAAAAAGCAGATCACAGACATGACACAAAACTAAAGTCATTTCAAATGGCAACTTTCTGGCTTTAAGAAACACTATAAGAAATCAAGAAAAAAAGATTGTGGCAGTCAGTAACGGTTACTTTTTTACACCAAGCAGAGGAAAAAAAATATGTAATCACTCAATTCTGAGGAAAAAATTATGGAATCACCCTGTAAATTTTCATCCCCCAAATTAACACCTGCATCAAATCAGATCTGCTCATTGACATTGACCCTATGCCATGACATTGACCCTATGTGTCTTTTTGCAAGGAATGTTTTTGCAGTTTTTGCTCTATGGCAAGATGCATTATCATCTTGAAAAATGATATCATCCCCAAACATCCTTTCAATTGTCCAAAATATCAAACTTGTGCATTTATTGATGATGTAATGACAGCCATCTCCCCAGTGCCTTTACCTGACATGCAGGCCCATATCATCAATGACTGTGGAAATTTACATGTTCTCTTCAGGCAGTCATCTTTATAAATCTCATTGGAAAGGCACCAAACAAAAGTTCCAGCATCATCACCTTGCCCAATACAGATTCGAGATTCATCACTGAATATGACTTTCATCCAGTCATCCACAGTCCACAATTGCTTTTCCTTAGCCCATTGTAACCTTGTTTTTTTTCTGTTTAGGTGTTAATGATGCCTTTCGTTTAGCTTTTCTGTATGTAAATCCCATTTCCTTTAGGCGGTTTCTTACAGTTCGGTCACAGACGTTGACTCCAGTTTCCTCCCATTCGTTCCTCATTTGTTTTGTTGTACATTTTTCGATTTTTGAGACATACTGCTTTAAGTTTTCTGTCTTGATGCTTTGATGTCTTCCTTGGTCTACCAGTATGTTTGCCTTTAACAACCTTCCCATGTTTGTATTTGGTCATCAGTTTAGACACAGCTGACTGAACAACCAACATCTTTTGCAACATTGCGTGATGATTTACTCTCTTTTAAGAGTTTGATAATCCTCTCCTTTGTTTCAATTGATATCTCTCGTGTTGGAGCCATGATTCATGTCAGTCCACTTGGTGCAACAGCTCTCCAAGGTGTGTTCACTCCTTTTTAGATGCAGACTAACGAGCAGATCTGATATGATGCAGGTGTTAGTTTTGGGGATGAAAATTTACAGGGTGATTCCATAATTTTTTCCTCAGAATTGAGTGATTCCATATTTTTTTCCTCTGCTTGGTCTAAAAAAAGTAACCGTTACTGACTGCCACAATCTTTTTTTCTTGATTTCTTATAGTGTTTCTTAAAGCCAGAAAGTTGCCATTTGAAATGACTTTAGTTTGTGTCATGTCTGTGATCTGCTTTTTTTCTACAAAATTAAACAACTGAATGAACATCCTCCGAGGCCGGTGATTCCATAATTTTTGCCAGGGGTTGTATATGCTGGTGACTCAAGGGTGCGTCTGTCCATTCACGGACAAAGTTGGGAATGAACAGCAGGCTTGTGCACTAATGTACGCTTCCATTACCACAGATTTAGAAAACCTTGTGAGCACAAACACTACCAAGTTGAGAAGTGTGTTTGCATGTTCCTGCTTTTGTGAGTACACAGCCAGCTACAGTTGGGATTCTACAGTTTTATACATCATGCCCCAGGCTGTGCTCACCACTTTTAACCCACTGCATGTGACCCAAACTGATAAAGTACAAATTTTAGTACACGAGTAGGGAAAAAGGATTTTCAATAAATGTTTTAAGATTTTTTTATTTTTATTGCAAGTGTTATACAAGGGTGAAATAAATTCCTATTTCCAAAATGCAATAAATCAAGAAAAAAAAAAGCTTTACAACTGAATTATTTAAGAAAATACAATTACATATTTACCTTCATTACAAATGTACACAATGCTTGCATTTTTGAAGGAAAAAAAAACGGAATGTTTCTGTTGATGGGTCATAACTTTAAATGATCATAACGTACAAATTCTGCTGCTGCATAGTTATACAATCCTCAACTCTGTCACCAATCTGATCCATCATTAAGTATGTCAGTTATAAATGATACCTCAACTTGTGTGTTCTAAATGTTAAGTAATGTTACAATGTTAAAGCTGAAAATGCCTCAAGTTTAGAGAGAGATGCCACTGAAATAACTCATCCATCCACAAACTAACATTACTAATCCCAGTCCGATGAACCAGATGGCAACATTATTGTGGAAGATTAAAAACAGTCCGTTTATGATTCTAAAGTAGCTAATTAAGTCAGCTGGAGATCAAAAGGAGGAAAGTAAAACTGGATAAAGGAAATACACCAGAAGGAGTGCCAAAATGTGAGGAAAAGAGGGAGGGGAGGTGCCAAAATTTAAAATTAAAGTTATTTAACACAGAATAACTACATCAAAGCATAATGAACAACTTTGTTTTCCTAGAGCTTCTACTACTTTCACTCCAGAGTTCATCAGCTCCAATCCACCTTAAGATGGAAGAGCCAGGAATCCAGTTGCAGACCTAAATGATGTAAAACGGGTTTAAAGCACCGCCAAATTAAGATTTTTTTTTTCCCTTTTACATTCATCAAGATCTAAGAAGAACTTACTCCATGTTGCTTTTTAGCTGGTGGATCGTACGCTTGTCCAGATAACGACAGAATAGAGTGAGCAGGTTTGACGGGAGGAGGAGTGGCTCCACCAGTGAAGACTGGGACAATTGTCCTGCCACTTGGAATATTGTGTCGGTCCTAAAGAACGACAGGACCATTTTAATCTTAAAACAATGGAGTAGTTTTAAGAGTTGAGAACATCCAAAATCTCACCAGGTCTCAAAGTCACCGATGCTTGGCTCCAGAGGAACACCAGAAGACAGCAACTTCTCTCCATGAGACAGGAGAACATACAGCAAAGACAGTCCAAACTAAAAAGAGAATTCGATAGGTGAGAAACACAAACATGCTGTAATAATAGCGTCGAATAGAACACACAAACCTTATTCTGACACGCCAGCGCAAGACAGTCATATGTCGGAGATTCAGAAGTAGTCAGATCTCTGAGGACTCCAATCAGCTGACTGAAGGTCAAACCTCCAATCACATTTCGAAGAGGTGTATAAAGCACTAAAAGTGCCTAGGAAATGGACAAGACCAATCCAAAGAAGCTGCATGAAAACCGATTCAGCAGAGTGATAAAGATTTAAACAAACAAAGAGCGTGCCTCACCTCATCAGCATCTCTGCTCATCAGCGTAGGTAGCTTGGAGGTCATACTGCACAAGATATTCAAAGCAGTTTCATGTTTGAGGAAAGGGAGAAGCCGGGCAATCAGCTTTTTGCCTTTTGAGATCAGCAGGAAAGGAAGGAACTCCCCTTCTGAGTCTCTGAAAGTTTGACAAAATTCATTGCCATCATCAAGTCATTAAGGAACCCAGCAACTTCAATAACTAAACCTGCCAGCAGGTATACATTATACATGGGGTCCAAGCCCCATACGTGGATGTTGGGAAGAAACGCCATCTTTTCCGTTTTGACTGCTCCCTGCAGCAGGTTTTAGCTTTATAAAGTTGGCAGCTTTTGACCTACCAAGCTCATTTTAGTAACTTAAGCTCCTAATTGTCCATAGATTCCACTTGCAAAGACTGGTGTCGATCGAAGTGACTGCTTAGGACAACAGAGTTTAAAAGGTTTTATATTTAGTTTTACAAACTGAAATAGCGTTCCCAGCTCCAGCAGTGCTTCACAGCCTGTCCCCAGTCCTAGTCTGGCTTGGGCCCCTAATAAGCCAATTATGAGCAGCCGTGCACATCACCATACGGAGGACTCACAGTGCATCATGATGCTGGAGTTGGGAATAGATGTACTCTATTTTTCCCTGTATTTTTGTCTGCTTCATTTCTTCAGTTTCACCCACAGTTGTGCTTTTCATTCTCTCCATCTCCTCGACCGACAGCAAAACCATGAACAACTGCAGGAACAAACAAGTGTTTAGAGCCTTTATTAAAATTACATTTTTTAAAAACGCAATGATCAAATAAGGTTAAAAAAAACAAACTGGCACCTTTTCAATTTTGCTGAGTACTTCTAATCTTTGTTGTCTGGTGTCTTTTTGTTCCTGCGATGTAGAAACCCCCATTTATAAATGACAACTAACTGCAGCACCTACATGATGACATGAGACATATGAAAATGGTTACCTCTGGTGGACTGTGAGCTTGGACAGCATGGACCGCACTGATGGCGTGGCGAGGAGAGTAACATGTTGACACTGCCACTTGACCCAAAGAGCCTTCAATGTGTACCACTAAAATGGGACAGTTAAAAGGGTCATTTAGTAGTGAATATTTATTTGGGGTGTCACAACACATGCATTTGTTTTGAACAGTATGTACGCACGCAACCGTTCGGGTCACACACCTGCACGCAGAATACATGGTACAACTCTGCACAGTATGATTATAAAGACAGGCTTATTTGTTTTCGTAAGTCATTAACATTTCATCTCACAGACCGTGTGTCACTCTAGTTCCATACTGTGCAGGAGGTGTGGCCACACCCCTCAGTCTGCCATCTGTGTTTGAGGCGAAAAGAGGAAACTGCAAACCAAGCAGTTAAAGCAAGTGAACAGATTATTCCAATCAGAAACTTTGGGACCATGAATGGAATTGGATAATTTACCATTTTCACCCAAAATGAGCCTAAAAACGAACAGATACGCTTTGGTGTTGAATCACTGAACCAGGATGCGAACAGTGCACCTTCGTGTTTAGACAGAAAATTCCACCAACTTATAATTGACATTTTAGATAAACTAGTGTAAAATTTCATGTATGAGACGGCCACTGAATAACGATAGCATATAATGACTTCAAATAGGAAGAGTGACGTTTTATGAGATGTCATGATTTGCACAGAAGTATGTGTGTGGTTTTGGGGTCCTTAAGGCTGCCTTCTGTGCTCACGCTTAACTCAGAGTGAGTCTACTTCAAGTTGATTAAACTATAACTCAAATAAGTTGTTCTGGAACCCAAAACTCAGTTTCCCATCTCAGCGTAAATCAGATTTCAGAGATGAACTCAGTGTTTGTTGAACCTCTTTTCTGAAACAGGCCCAAGGTGATGGATCCAAATTCAGTTTTGGTAATCATTTTATGTAGGCTGTTCCTGAAAGTGTTATTACCAGATACAAAGACCTTAAAATTATTTCATGGGGTCAACTTCAGAGATCAAAGTTAAAATGGGCCTCTGAATTTCATATGTCTGCCCATGTAATCAAGCCAGACGTACTTAGAAATGCAAAACGGAAGGTTTGCAAGTATGTTTAAACCAAAACGGATACACAATGTTGGCTCTTTGTATTAGTAGACGAACCTGGTGTGTATGAATCGGTCTTTGTGATGTAAGGCGTGGTGAGTTTGGGTGGTTCTCTCTTGGTCCTGACGCCCAGTTCTTCCTCTGCCAATTTAGCTTCTATTCTTCGATAATATTCCTACAAATGACCATGTGAATTATAACTTTCAAATGTGAGCACTAGTTAAATGATTATAATGATTCAGACAGCATGTGTTTACTGTGTTGGACAGTGGCAGTTGTCATTTTTGCCTTGGTACACCACCAAAATGGACTTTAAATGTGACTCACATGTAGACTCAGTTTAATTCAAATGGTTTAACAGGCCTTCTTCTTATGCAGTCCCTTCAGGCCAAACATTATGAATCGATCACTGGACAGCATAGTGGGTTAGTGGTTAGCACTGTTGCCTCACTCCAAGAATGTCTTGGGTTCGGGCCTTTCTGTGTGGAGTTGGCATGTTCCTTCAGTGCTTGCGTGGGTTCCTGTTGTGTGCTCTAGCTTCCTTCCACTTCTAAAGACGAAAATGATTTCTGGCTAACTCTAATCTGGCCTTCAGTGGTTTGTATCTTGTCCTAACCTCTCTATTTACAATCATAAGTGTCTCATGACTAAACAGACACTAAGCAGGTTTCCAACACACTAAAATTGCACAATTTGAAATAGCAAGTTAAAAATATCCTTAATGGAAACACCTGCATTTTGTCCATCGCTATAACTGTTGGACCTACAGTTCTCCCAACAGCCTCACTAGAAATGCCATCAGTTAATGGAAACGCTGTAATTTCGATGTTCTACTTTGTATAAATTCTGAAAATATTGCTCAACCTTTGTGCAGCTGTGTTATAGAAACCCAGCTAATGATGCACCCTCCTCTTGAGTGCTGGTGAGATGCCATTAAGGGGTTTTCCTTCAACATGGAACGACTAGACACCTGTTTTACCTCGCCAATGTTGTCTATGTGCTTGCTCAGGGGGATTGGTAAGGTCAGACCTTACACTTGCGAAGTGTCTTTGGGGCGACTTATATTTGGCACTATATATATTGAATTGCTGTCATCCATTTTAGCCGTCCCTGTGGTCTAAGCATTTTGCTGTGAGGTTAGCGCTTTCCCTCATTTTAAGAATGTACACAATTGTTCATTTGGCCACTCCTGAAATTTGTGCTCTAGATAGGTTTATTTTGTACCCCCCCCCCCCCCCCCCCCCCCAAAAAAAAATTATAATCTTTACTTATGTCGACACCCATTTTGAACTCATTGGGAATTCCAATGAAGAGTTCCTGAATACAAATTCAAAACTTTGAATCAACTTCAACCCTTTTGTCAGCTTAATCTGTCATGGAATGTTGATGGAAGAGTCCTGACATAGCCACGAAAATGCATGTCAACTGTCCCGTTATGGCTTTTGTAAATGGAGGAATTGTATGAAAATGCCTCATGTGATATTCTTGTTAAACTCTGAACCAAAGCTGTTAATCTACACTACAGGAACAAGTTCTCAATTCTACTGTGGTAGTGTACAGAGGCAAAAATCCAAGAGCCACTGTCCAAATAATGTGTATACACCTACCAAAAATGATTTTTCACAAGTGTAACCACAGTATGTATGTACGTACCTGGTAGTAGTAGTCATCATGGTATGGATTCTCACTCTGCAGTTGAATCATCTGTAGCCTGATGATCCACTCCTTCTCTTTGGCCGTCATAAGGTTACAGTCAGGATCCCAGTGCTCCAGTTTTCTACTGACAAGACAGACTTGATAAATATAAACTAGCAGATTTCATAACTACATGAAGTCATCCTTCTACCATAATGCAGCACCAACCTTTGCAATATTCGCTTTTGACTAAGCAATCGTTTGTGTTGGGGGTGGAGCCGGGTCACAGGACCAGGGTACCTGTGGATGAAATGATTCATAGCCACAAGCAACATTAATACATTATGAGCCACTTCCATTCCATATATATATATATCAGTTACACGTGGTCGTTGGGGAGTACACACCTGAAATGCTGCACTGGAATTGAGGAGGGGCTGTAAATGGGGGATGGTCTTGGAGAGTTGGCACCAAAGTGAAGACGCATCATCTTAGGGCTGAGGGGGGTGGACGGGCATGGACGGCTCAATGGAAACATGGAGCTCCCCGTCTGATTCAGCAGAAAAATATCTCCAGAGTCAGAATAAATAAGACAATGACTATTCACATTGCTGCAGCATAACAGTGACAGAATGAACCTGATCACAGCGCTGCCATGGACCTATGGGTTCACGTGAGAAGTTGGGCGATCCTGGCATGAACGGCCTGTGCATCTGTAAGACAAAGGTAACTTAAAATTCAATCACATGTATATTCTTATTGCCACTGTTTAAAAAAAAAAAAAAAAAAAAAAAAATGCTGCCCCTATTTTCCCCCCATAATCGAAGGGGGTACACAAAAAACGTTTGACAAATGACGACAAACACAGACTACTACAGTCGCAGCCGTACAGACGTGGGCGGCTCAGACAACAACAGGCTGTCTGATGGCAAGCTGGCTTAAATTCAATTACACTTTTTCCCCATCTGAAACAGACAAAGTGCTTTACAATGATGCCTCACATTCACCTACATTCTCACCCAAGCATCAGAGTGATGACATGTAAGGCACTCAACTGCACACCAGGATTTCCTGGTCTGACAGGTATTTGAATCCTCTGGTCTCAAGCCCACAACTTTAACCTAAGTACAGTGGCCTCCCCAGGAGGTGAGAAGAGACCACAGCAGCTGCTTCGTGAGAGTGCACACCCAACCACCCTGCAAGCAGTCAGGCTCATGGCAGCCTAGGACGCTGCAATTCACACAAGGTTGAAGCTTGATAATTTTCTGATACCACTTGCTCACTTTTTTGTTTATCATATGAATAAAGAAGTCTGCCACACTGAACTGCCCATTTTGGGATAAATAAGGAAGGTTGTCCCACGCAACCTGCCCCCAGATAAGCAGTTGAAGATGAGAGAAAGAGCAGAAAGTTGTCATCCTTGTTTGGGGAATAAGATGTTCAGGTTTCAACCTGTCTACCACTGTGCAGCGGATGATCCCTTAGTACCCCATGAGCCGACACCCTCCAAAGAGACGACCATGGTGCTCTCCTATGGTTTGTTCTTGTACAGAGATGAAGCATCAAACGGCTTTTCCACATCCCTTTCATAGTGCACTACTCCATAGAAATCTGCTGTAGAATTACTCCCATAAGTGTGGAAACAAGAATTTCACTTTTTCAGTGCCTTTTTTTTTTTCCTTAAAAAGGCACTGGGGGCAGAAGTGGTAATCCTGCCACCAATGCCAAAGGAGGATACAGTTGTAGTCACAAGTTTACATTCACATCATGAGCATGAATGTCATAGTAATTTTGGGCTTTTGATGTCTGAACTGTTCATTTGCCAGGATGGAATGATTTAGTGCAGCGGATAAGAGAATATTTAGAGGGGAATCCTGCAAATGGTGATAAAAGCATCAAATTCAGCAGAAATACTCCTCACACAATCCTCTTGAAAAAACGATTAGCCACTTGAATTTTCAATCGGTAGTCAAATAGGGGTCAATTGCAATTAACGTGGTTCTAAAAAGGAATAGTTTGGACCATGTATCATCCTTACTTATCACGTTACGGGGTAACGTTCGAGGGCTGTCAATAAAGTAAGGGTCCTTTTTATTTTTTCAAAAACTATATGGATTTCATTCATATGTTTTTACGTCAGACATGCTTGAACCCTCGTGCGCATGCGTGAGTTTTTCCACGCCTGTCGGTGACGTCATTAGCCTGTGAGCACTCCTTGTGGGAGGAGTCGTCCAGCCCCTCGTCGGAATTCCTTTGTCTGAGAAGTTGCTGAGAGACTGGCGCGTTGTTTGATCAAAATTTTTTCTAAACCTGTGAGACACATCGAAGTGGACACGGTTCGAAAAATTAAGCTGGTTTTCAGAGAAAATTTTAACGGCTGATGAGAGATTTTGAGGTGATTGTCGCTTTAAGGACTTCCCACGGTGCGAGACGCCGCTCAGCGCTCTCAGCCGCCGTCAGCCTGTTCAAGCTGAAAACCTCCACATTTCAGGCTCTATTGATCCAGGACGTCGTGAGAGAACAGAGAAGTTTCAGAAGAAGTCGGTTTCAGCATTTTATCCGGATATTCCACTGTTAAAGGAGATTTTTTTAATGAAAGACGTGCGGACGGATCCGCGCATTGGGACGCAGCCGACGCGGTGCGGCGGCACAGGAAAAACACCTCCGTGTTGATAACCATTTGTAAAATCCAGGCGGCTTTTGATGGCTTTCAGTGGAGTGAATATGAGAAATTGTTTAACAGGCAGGACATGTTCCAACTTGTCCTTAAGGCTTTCAACAGAGGTGTTTTTCCTGTGGCGGAGCGTCGCGGCGGCTACTTTATCCAACCCACAACCAGCTTTGATGTGTATTTGGGATCACTGTGCTGGAATACTCAATTGTGGCCAAGTTTCAATCATCTAGCTGTTGATTTGAAGCAACACTGAAGAATTCTGAGGTAGTTGTTTGATTATTCCATTTTGCTGCCAGCGATACCACTGGCAGCAAAACAAACCCACAGCATGATGCTACTAAGCCTTGGTGGTTCACGTACATCCTAACTAATTTCCTCTCATCTAAAGATGAATTTTGGTCTTCTTCCAGACCTTGGCAAAGTGGTGACACATCCAACTAACCTGTACTTGAATAGTTGTTTGAGCTTATCTTGAACTCTCCAATTGTTTAGAAATGGCTCCAAGAGACCTTCCCAACTTGTGTAAATCTACAAGTCTCCTCCTTAGATCTTCACCAAGTTCCCTGGACCCTCCCACTGTTCAGTCCAATGAGCGCTGTCAAACATGGCTTTTATGCTACCAAATAGAAACAGCTGCAGTAAAGGACGGTTACAAATCATTTGCAGCACCATTTATTAAAATATTTAAGTGAATGTATATGTAATTGTAACCTGTGAAAATTAAAGAAGGACCAAAATATATCCAAACATCCATCCATTTTCTTCCGCTTTATCCGGAGTCAGGTCGCGGGGGCAGCAGCTCAAGCAAAGCCGCCCAGACCCCTATCGATCTCACGCTCCATCCATCCCTCACTCGTGAACAAGACCCCAAGATACTTAAACTCCTCCACTTGAGGCAAGGACACTCCACCGACCTGAAGAGGGCAAAGCACCTTTTTCCGGTCGAGAACCATGGCCTCGGATTTGGAGGTGCCAATTTTCATTCCAGACGCTTCACACTCGACTGCAAACCGCCCCAGTGCACGCTGAAGGTCCCGATTTGTCGAAGCCAACAGAACCACATCGTCCGCAAACAGCAGAGATGAGATTCTGTGGTTCCCAAACCAGACCCCCTCTACACCCTGGCTGCGCCTAGAAATTCTGTCCATAAAAATAATGAACAGAAACCGGTGACAAAGGGCAGCCCTGGCGGAGGCCAACGTGCACTGGAAACTGGTTTGAATTACTACCGGCAATGCGAACCAAGCTCCTGCTGTGGTCGTACAGGGACCGGATAGACCTTAGCAAAGGACCCCGGACCCCGTACTCCCGGAGCACTCCCCACAGGGTGCCCCAAGGGACACGGTCGAACGTCTTCTCCAGATCCACAAAACACATGTGGACTGGTTGGGCAAACTCCCATGAACCCTCGAGCACCCGATGGAGCGTGTAGAGCTGGTCCAGTGTGCCGCGACCAGGACGAAAACCACACTGCTCCTCCTGAATCCGAGGTTCGACCATCGGTCGAATTCTCTCCAGTACTCTGGAATAGACCTTACCGGGGAGGCTGTGGAGTGTGATCCCCCTATAGTTGGAACACACCCTCCGGTCCCCCTTCTTAAACAGAGGGACCACCACCCCGGTCTGCCAATCCAGAGACACTGTCCCTGATCGCCACGCGATGTTGCAGAGGTGTGTCAGCCAAGACAGCCCCACAACATCCAGAGACTTAAGGTACTCAGGACGGATTTCATCCACCCCAGGCGCCTTGCCACCGAGGACCTTTCTAACCACCTCTGTGACTTCGGCCTGGGTAATGGATGAGTCCGCCTCCGAGTCCCCAGTCTCTGCTTCCTCTTCGGAAGACGTGATGATGGGATTGAGGAGATCCTCGAAGTAATCCTTCCACCGCCCAACAACATCCCCAGTCAGGGTCAACAGCTCCCCACCCGCACCGTAAACAGTGCTGGTGGAGAGCTGCTTCTGCCTCCTGAGGCGTCGGACAGTTTGCCAGAATCTCTTCGAGGCCGACCGATAGTCCTCCTCCATAGCCTCCCCGAACTCCTCCCAGACCTGAGTTTTTGCCTCTGCGGCTGCACGGGCTGCGGCACGCTTGGCCTGCCAGTACCTGTCAGCTGCCTCTGGGGTCCCACCTACCAACAAAGATAAGTAGGACTCCTTCAGCTTGACGGCATCCCTTACTTCCGGTGTCCACCACCGGGTTCGGGGATTGCCGCCGCGACAGGCACCAGAGACCTTGCGACCACAGCTACGAGCAGCCGCATCGACAACGGAGGTGGAGAACATGGTCCACTCGGACTCCATGTCTCCTCCCCCGGGATCTGGGAGAAGCTCTCCCGGAGGTGGGAGTTGAAGACCTCGCTGACAGAGGGTTCCGCCAGTCGTTCCCAGCAGACCCTCATGATACGTTTGGGCCTGCCAGGTCTGACCGGCTTCCTACCCTCCCAGCGGATCCAACTCACCACCAGATGGTGATCAGTCGACAGCTCTGCCCCTCTCCTCACTCGAGTGTCCGAGACATGTGGCCGAAGGTCAGATGATACGACTACAAAGTCTATCATCGACCTCCGGCTCAGGGTGTCCTGGTGCCACGTGCACTTATGGACACCCTTGTGCTCGAACATGGTATTCGTGATGGACAAACTGTGACTAGCACAGAAGTCCAACAACTGAACACCACTCGGGTTCAAATCAGGGAGGCCGTGCTTCCCGATCACCCCCCTCCAGGTCTCACTGTCGTCACCCACGTGGGCATTGAAATCCCCCAGGAGAACAATGGAGTCTCCATTCGGAGCGCTATCTAGTACCCCTCCCAGGGACTCCAGGAAGGTCGGGTACTCTGCACTGCTGCTCGGTCCGTAGGCTGAGACAACGGTGAGAGACCTGTCCCCGACCCGAAGGCGTAGGGACGTGACCCTCTCGTTCACCGGAGTGAACTCCAACACTTGGCGACTGAGCTGGGGAGCAATAAGCAATGCGACCCCAGCTCTCCGCCTCTCCCTGTGGGCGACGCCAGAAAAATGAAGCGTTCAGCCCCTCTCCAGGAGTTGGGTACCAGAGCCCAAGCTGTGCGTGGAGGTGAGCCCGACTATCTCTAGTTGGTATCTCTCAACCTCCCGCACAAGCTCAGGCTACTTCCCCCCTAGTGAAGTGACATTCCACATCCCAACAGCCAGGGGCCGTGAGCATGGACCGGGCCGCCAGGCCACCCGCCCTCGACCGCCACCCAATCCTCTCTGCACCCGACTCCCATGGCCCCCTCTGCAGGTGGTGAACCCACAGGAGGGCGGGCCCACGTCACTCTTTCGGGCTGAGCACGGCCGGGCCCCATGGGCTAAGGCCCGACCACCAGGCGCTTGCGCGCGAGCCCCAACCCCAGGCCTGGCTCCAGGGTGGGACCCCGGCTCCGCCATACCGGGCGATGTCACGGTCCTTGATGTTTTACTGGTCATGGAGGTTCTGAACTGCCCTTAGTCTGACCTGTCACCTAGGACCTGTTTGCCTTGGGAGACCCTACAGGGAGCACAAAGTCCCTGACAACATAGCTCCTAGGATCATCCGGGTACGCAAACTCCCCCACCACGATAAGGTGGCAGCTAGAGGGGGAGTATATCCAAACATGGGTACCCAATTTTATTTTATTTTATTTTTTTAAGTCATGACATGAAGTCATTCCATCCTGACAAAAGAACAGTTCAAAGATATCAAAAGCACAAAATTACAATGAAATTCATGCCCGTGGTGTGTATGTAAACTTCTGACTACAATCATATCTACAGGCTGAGGGCCACCTATAGTTCACATATGCACAGACCATGTGCTGGGGGGGCAGATACAGTGCCACATAGCAAAAATTACATCCATAAACTTAAAAGCATGATTGCTGTTGACTCACGAGGTGGTCATCTGCCCTTTGACTGGTCGCGTTTTTCATCCTGCTGGGAGTCGTGCCACCCTCGCTACTATTAATGGGGGGGGGGGTAGTCTGTATAGACACAGACTATCTGTCCATGTGGCAAACTGTACTAGATTACAATAGTAGCAGTAGCTGGATTAATGTTGACCTTGAACTGACATTCACTAAATACAAGCATGACTATTGGCAGCACATCTTTGCACCTTATGTTTTTTGTGACATTTGATTCATTTGACCAGGGAGCACTCTGGGACATATTGAGATACAAGACATTTTTTGGGGGATCCCAAAGAAGTTGATGGACATTACAGCAAGCCTACACACAGATAGTACGATTGCTTTATGGAACTGTGGCAGAAATTAAATTTTTCCTGGTGAAATTAGGCCTAAGGCAAGAACTGCATCTCTTTGGAAGACCCCTGAGTGCCGCTGGAACGACTGTCAAACAAGGGGCTACTTTGTGAGACTGGTTTAAGGAGTATCACTTGCACTGTACAGTGCCATCAGTTATGAGATTCTGGCTGTGTAGCATATTTGTGTTGGGCATGATCTAGCAAGCAGGAGCCTCAGTGTCAAGGACCCCAGCAGCCCAAAGAGACACCCACATTTCACCTACTTGTGGCAAATTGTTATTTCAAGATGTGGGAATGAGTCAGTTCTCTGCCTAGGTAGTTGCCATCCGGGACCCGGGGTGGTTCCTTGGTGCAGTGGCAGCGGCGATGCGCTGCACCATTTCATAGAATTAAATTGGATGAATAAAGTTGTCTGAATTTAAGAAGGTAACCATCTACGTCAGTTATGTGGGTGTTCCGTTTACCTGAACCAGGCACTGGGGGCCACAATGACACCTTTAATCTAGGTTATGTTTTAACATGAGAAACAAGCAAGAAAGAGATGACAAGGTGCACCAAACATGTTGGCATTCAAAATGAGAGAGGGAAGGGAAGAAGAATCTGTCCACCTGAGATTGACCTCTTTGACCAAAGGACCTTTTGCAGTAGATTCCTCTGGATTCCCCTCTCCTGCCTTTGAAGGAGGAGATTGGATACTGCAAATCAAAGTTGGATGTCAGGTGATTATTTCTGGTACCATCAATCACACACATTATAGCAGTGTCCTGGGAAACAAAATACAAACAGCTGTGTTGAAGTTATCCGCCGTCACAAGGATTGTGATTAATTTGGTTATTTGTGATCATTACCTGAAATATAGTTCCTGACATTCTTTGTGTGTTTCTGCAAGATGGCACCATCCACTATAAAAAAAAAAAAAAAAAAAAAGGGGGGGGGGGGGGTGAGGACAGAGCGGATAATAGCATAAAAAAAAAAAAAAAAAAAAAAAGACATCTGCTGAAGTGGACACTCACATCATCTTCAAAGTCACTGTGGTACATTGTATTCCCACAGTCCACTATAGCACTGTCAAGGCTCTGAAAGGAAAAACAAAACAGTTGAAACATAAGAAGCCCTCAGCATGAGTTGTGTACTTCCATTTCATTAAAATATTTAGTATGTGTCACCTTGAGGCTTGGTCGCCCCTCCACTATCCTCATCACAGCTGGATCTTCAAACATCTGCCCCCTACCTGGGCCTCCCCTACCTCTGCCATGGTAGCCTGGAGGTGTCCGAGACCAGTAGTGCTGTCTCAGTCTCGGAGGCGATGGAGAACATCTGGGAGATGGTGGTTTGGGTTCTGGTGACTGTGGCGGTGGTTCTTCAAATTGAAGTAGACCACCACTTGACTCCTCTGGCATCCCCTGTGAATCTAGATCTGAAACAGATACAAGCAGAGGCACATTTAGTGTTTGGTTCACAAACATAGAAACTATTCCATTATTTCCCCTGCTGAGAAGAACATCATCTCTAACAGCACCACAAGATTTTAAGGGGAGACCAGGTGCAACCATCAAATGCTTGAAACTCATGTTTTAAGTTGAAGACCAAGTTCCTTCCACCAAATAAGAACTCACATCAGCTGTATTCACAACTTGAAGTCAAACATAAGGAGACCCATTCTTATAGACCTACACAGACTGTAAAACAGAACCTGGAGTAAAGATGTCTTGACACTTGCACACATTTTGGCTCCACCCTTCCACACAATTCGTCGTGACAATGCCACCCGCTGTGTTCCCAGCTGGATGCCGTGCTTTGTGCCGCTGTGTATATACAATAATTATTTTGTAGAGGATTAATTATTTTCTCTCAGAGTTGGCTGATGAAAACGCCTCTAATTGCATCCAGAATCACAGAGGACCATTTCAGCAGCAGTTTCTCTCCGCTCCCTCTCCTGTGCTTCATGATGTGGAGAACACATTTGGAATTGTCTAAAAGGCAATTTGTAATATTTATATTTTAATAGCTTGGTAAAACAGTTGCATGTCTATTCCTTCTCATGACCAGCTGTAAAATTATGTTTATTACAGATTTAACATCTTGTCAGTCGATCAGATGCGCTGACGCAATAAGCCAAGTGCACATCTCGGGCCGCGCAGTGCATTATGGGTAGGCTAAATTTTTCGGCTACAATCCACATGCTATGATGGCGGAAAGCAGCGAGGAGTGCTATGATTTGGATCATTTCAACCGCTGGAAGCTGACGATTTAACGCATTTTGGTAAGCTCCGCGGATTGTCTATTAAAACCAAGACTACGTACAGCAGTAGACAGAAATGGAAAGAAGAGCTGGTTGCCCTTGCGTACGCTGCATCGTTGGAGAAACTACCGTTGGTGCCGATGAAGGAGGAAGAGAGAGTTGCTGTCAAAAATGACCAGTCCTTGTTGATAGTTGGAGACAAAAATTTCTGACCCCTTGAAGGCAACTGACGGATGGTTAGACGAAGTCTAGAGTCTGAAACTGTGGATATTGCAGAATATTTGCTAAGCAGGGATGAGAAATCGCTACTCCGCCGGCTTCGTAACGACTACAAGTAAGGTGGGTCTCACATATAACCTCTTCGGTGTCATATTTGTTTTGATAAGTTGACAGACATAGAATGATATGTGCATGCATGCAGTTTGTTTATAGAACATGTCAATATTACAGTCCGCTAGTGCTACTGTATACGACATTCAATGGGAGCGGTTTGAATTTGGTAGTTGGAATTTTTGCCCCCGTTTGACCCACTTCGCTTATTACTCACACAGAGTGTTTAATTGTTTGCGCAATGTGAAGTTCACATAATTAATAAGTGACAGATTTTAAACATTTCAAAATTTTCTTTACGCACTTGCACAAAGCCGCGCACAGTTTACAGTGATTTTCAACGGGTTTACTCTCCTGCACGGCAGATTGCGTGCGCTAATCAAATTTGTGCAAGTGTCAAGGCGCCACAGGTTCTGCCATAAATTCTTGACTTTAGACTACAGCTCAGCATACTATTCACCCACATGTGAAGCAAATCAACCATTATTAGATTAAATTTTTAAAACTGTGCCTGGTCTCCACCACATCCACAACTTCCTGGGAAATTATGTGAAGGTATAGCCTGAAACAAGTCCAAATATTTACACACCCATTCCAAATGTCTCCTCATTGTACAAGTTTATATCCTCATCTTCTTCTGCCATGGCCTGCAGAAAGTCACAGTCCATATGCGACTCATCTTCATCACTCCATTCCTCTCCATTCTCAGGCCACTGAGGTGAAGGTTCTTCAACCTCCTAAGAAGATGCAAACAAAAAGAGAAAGCCAAAAATGTAGGCTACCTTTTATCCTAGATAACAGGTCATCATGTACAGTAGTGTTCAGAATAATAGTAGTGCTATGTGACTAAGAAGACTAATCCAGGTTTTGAGTATATTTCTTATTCTCACAAATCCAACAAGACCAAGCATTCATGATATGCACACTCTTAAGGCTATGAAATTAGGCTATTAGTAAAAAAAAAAACAAGTAGAAAAGGGGGTGTTCACAATAATAGTAGCATCTGCTGTTGATGCTACAAACTCAAAACTATTATGTTCAAACTGCTTTTTTAGCAATCCTGTGAATCACTAAACTAGTATTTAGTTGTATAACCAGTGTTTTTCATGATTTCTTCACATCTGCGAGGTATTAATTTTGTTGGTTTGGAACCAAGATTTTGCTCATTTACTAGTGTGCTTGGGGTCATTGTCTTGTTGAAACACCCATTTCAAGGGCATGTCCTCTTCAGCATAAGGCAACATGACCTTCAAATATTTTGACATATCTAAACTGATCCATGATACCTGGTATGCGATATATAGGCCCAACACCATAGTAGGAGAAACATGCCCATATCATGATGCTTGCATCACCATGCTTCACTGTCTTCACTGTGAACTGTGGCTTGAATTTAGAGTTTGGGGGTCATCTCACAAACTGTCTGCAGCCCTTGGACCCCAAAAAAAAAACAAAAAACAATTTTACTCTCATCAGTCCAAAAAATATTCCTCCATTTCTCTTTAAGCCAGTTGATGTGTTCTTTTGCAAATTGTAACCTCTTCTGCACGTCTTTTATTTAACAGAGGGACTTTGCGGGGGATTCTTGCACATAAATTAGCTTCACACAGGCATCTTCTAACTGTCACAGCACTTACAGGTAACTCCAGACTGTCTTTGATCATCCTGGAGCTGATCAATGGGTGAGCCATTGCTATTCTGGTTATTCTTCTATCCATTTTGATGGTTGTTTTCCGTTTTCTTCCATGCGTCTCTGGTTTTTTGTCCATTCTAAAGCATTGGAGATCATTGTAGATGAACAGCCTATAATTTTTTGCACCTGCGTATAAGTTTTCCCCTCTCCAATCAACTTTTTAATCAAACTACGCTGTTCTTCTGAACAATGTCTTGAACGTCCCATTTTCCTCAGGCTTTCAAAGACAAAAGCATGTTGAACAGGTGCTGGCTTCATCCTTACATAGGGGACATCTGATTCACACCTGTTTGTTCCACAAAATTGACAAACTCACTGACTGAATGCCTCACTACTGTTATTGTGAACACCCCCTTTTCTACTTTTTTTTTTTTACTAATAGCCCAATTTCATAGCCTTAAGAATGTGCATATCATGAATGCTTGATCTTGTTGGATTTGTGAGAATCTAATGGTACCTTGTTTCCCATGTAACAATAAGGAATATACTCAAAACCTAGATTCATCTTTTTAGTCACATAGCACTACTATTATTCTGAACACTACTGTATTCTTGTTTGTAGTGAACTGTAGCCCACACAGAGCTGATAGATCATTTATAAGAAAACCAGCCACCGTTTAGATTTGTGCTCACTCAATGTTGACAGTTAAAAAAAAAAAAAAAAAAAAAGGGGGGGGGGTCCTTTTGGCAGAATTACCGATTATGACAAGTAGTGTAGTTATTTTGTAGCGTTAATGAGAAGGACAATTTACTTGTTAAGTCTAACAGCTTTTTGACAGACTGAAATACAACGCTTTGGCTCAGATTGCTGCTCAAGTTAATTTTGTGATAATGCAGCTTAATTTCTCCAAAATATCTCCAATTATTCATGATTATTGAATATAAAACCCATTACCTCTGCATTCAAATAATCTCACCATCTTCAAAAGTTAACCAACATTTGGTTCTTCATCACTGCAGCATGCCAAGTTTTTAATATTATGAAGATGAATAATGTTGTGTAAAGCGTGCGACTGCCATGAATTTTCTGTCATCTTCTCATCAAGGTGGCTTTGCAGGACAGGTATTAAAAAAAAAGAAAAAAAAGAAGACTATAGACTGGGGTTTGATTCCTGCCATCCGTCTCCTTGGTCAAGATACTTTGAGCAACACAAAACTTTTGATCTGCTGGATTCACATGTTGGCAGCAGATTGCAAACCAGATGCTATTTGCTGCTAATGTGAATCCAGCAGTAATGGGGCAGCGCAGTCTCGTTTGAACCCCTGTGCCATATCGCAGGATTTGACCACTTCCGGAAACAGCCTGGCAGTGCGCAACAAACACAGCGTCACTTCCCACGTAAAGAAGGTGTACCATTTTGTTTTCAGCCGCAATCACCGAAGCAGTCACGAAAAGCTCAGGTTTCTTTCGGTTCCTGGTGAGGAAGGGAAGACGAGGCAAATGGGAGGGGTTGTCTGTAAGTTTTAGCGAGATTTAATGTGACTAATGATAATGGGGCTGTCCCCGGGAAATACAATTTTTGCATCATATGCTCTTTCGTTTAACCTCTATCACCAATCCTCAAACAAGACTATAGAACCCAACAATATTAAACACAGTATGCAAATTGTAAAGATTCAAAGTTCTGCAAGTGCAAGAAGTGTATGTCTGGAAGCAGAAGTACTGTTAAAATTTCCAGACTTTTTATTAACTTCAGAAAGATTAAACACCAATCCATGTGGAGCTGCTCTGTCAGACTGGGGATTTCACCTCGTCTTCGGCGTCTCTAAGTTGTGGAGTACCACAGGGCTCAATCTTAGCGCCCGTTCTTTTCACCCTCTACCTCCTCCCACTGAATCAAATTTTACAAACCATGGCTTACATCATCATTTTTTAATGCGGATGACTGCCAGATTTACCTACCACTCAAAAAAAAAAAAAAAACAAAAAAAAAAACTTGCTTCTGCCCCTTTGGCACCTCTTCTGAACTGTTTGAGTGACAAAGGCTTGGTTGGCCCACAACTTTTTAAGTCTAAATGAGGGTAAAACAGAGGTCATTTTATTTGGAAATATTCACCCCTCTTGGACTTGGGCTCTCTTAAACAGCACATGAAAATCTGTCACCAAACCTCGGCATCATTATTGGCAAAGATTTTAAATTTGACAAGCAGGTGAACGCAGTTGTCAAATCTGGATTTTATCATTTGCGTCTAAAGTTAAACCTTTTTTATCTTTTAATGCTTTTGAACAAGTCGTGCACTCGTTTAGACTACTGTAATGCACGTTATCGGCATCAGCCACAATACACATTCCCCACTTACAGCTGGTCCATAATTCTGCTGGGCGCCTCTTAACTGGTAGCAGAAAGCAAGAGCACATTACTCCGATTTTAGCATCCCTGCACTGGCTTCCAGTTTGTTTTAGAGTTGATTTTAAGATTTTATTGTTTGTTTTTAAAGCTTACATCTCGGGCCTCATCCAAATTTACCAGCCTCCCCATGCTGTGAGGTCCGAGTGCCAGCTCCAGCTTGTGGTGCCTGTGACGAGACTGAAAACCATGGGGGACAGGACTTTTTCTGTGGTGGGCCCTCAGCTGTGGAATGATGTGCCCCTTAACATCTGAACAGCTCCCACTGTAGAGTGTTTTAAGTCTCATCTTAAGACCCATTTTTATGCATTGGCTTTTAAAACCGCGTGAGTGTGTGGTACTCTGTGTGTTTTGTTTTTTTGTACAGCACTTTGGAAACTATGTTTGCGAAATGTGCTATATAAATAAAGTGGTATGGTATGTTATGTCTCAATCCATGAGAGAAAAAAAAAAAAAAATTGTAGTTACTTGGCAGTTGAGACATGTTTCAATCTTTAACCTGACACTGAAAATGTGTAATACCCTTCCAGAAATGGGGTCAGATTTGAGAATGAATAAATAAATAAATAAAATAAAATAAAAAAACCACGATCACGATGTTGGAAGACCTGCACTACTAAAGCCCCTTTCACATCGGGGCTGCTTCGAGTTGCTTCGTGTGGCGTCATGACAACGCAGGAATGTCTACATCACGTGCGCGCAGCAGTGGGGAGAGAGGAAGTGAGGACTCAGCCTGCAGGTCCTGTGCACAAATGATTTCTCTTCTAGTTGTGTTCTTGTGCAGGGCTGTAGGTCTGAGTTCTGAGTTCTGTTATAGTTTCTTTCCTCCTTTGACCGTGAGATGCATGCGCACGAACGAACCGTCCGTGAGTAAATGTGGAGATATATGGAGTTATACTTGATGTGGACATGTCTTGTCTCTAGCAATCAGTCTGAGCAGGACTTATGTCCTTTTTTGTCCTTTATTTAACAGAATGATGAGAGAGTTTGAGGGGAGAGCGAGGAACGCAGACAGTTTTTTTTTTCTTTTAATTGTTCACATGTGCACGCGAACGAATCATCCTGAGTGGACTGGAGATGTCCGGACTTTTTATTGGATGTAGACATGTCCTACCTCTGGCAATCAGTCTGTGAGCAGGACTTTTATGGACTTTATTTAAACACATTTGTAAGAGAACATTGTGTAGCTGCAGCAGCAGCTGCAATCAGCAGCATTTTTTCTGTGCTCTTTGAGAGCGTAGTTTCACTGCATTGTGTACATGGGATAAAAACAATCCTGCGTGATTTATACTGCAGGAACAATGGAACACAGCAGGAATCATAAATTGGCGTCTGGTAACGTATTGTGAGGGTGTGGCTTCCAGTCACGTTGAGTGCTGTCACGCCGTTGCCCTGACTTGCGCTGAAACCACCTCATTTCTGCGTCGAGCAAAGGACGCAAAAAAAAAAAAAAAAAAATTAAACCTTTAATTTTTGGCATCTGATTTGTTTCGTCCTTTGCATCCTCGTGCTGTTGTGGCATTGAGCTACATCGTCTCAGCACTGGGTTGCTTCCACGTGAAGTCGTCATGAAATCGCACATCAAAGTGGGCCCAGTGTGAAAGGGGCTTAAGACACCATTGTCCAGGCAACACAGCCAATTTCCTTGATGGCTCTCCTGCTGTTATCCCAGAATTCCTAGTCTACTCTGCAAAACCTGCTCACCCAAACTTAGTGGAACCCTATCAACTCCTGCATCCCATGCTTTGCTGTTCACCAACCACTCCCTCATATTTGTCTGTCTTCCTCTCAAGGACTTCCTCCATCTGGAACAGTTATGTCCAGCAGGACCACTTTTTTTGTTCATTTCCTCTTGACACCAGGATCATGTCTGGCCTCAGGGGTACCGGAAAGGGGAGAATAATGAGAAGGATTCCAGTGGCCCATAATTGACAGGGGCCCAGAGAAGCCCCCAATAAATCTGACAAAATAATACTGGGGGGGGAGAGCAAGATTTCTTTTCATGGGGACCAAAATCCCTGGCGGCACCCCTGTCTGGCCTGAATGTGGACGTCAGGCTGCTGTCCAGGAATTCGAATAGTCTCTCCAGAGTTCAGCCTTTAACAGTTATTTCATTCCCTGAATTAAGAACGACATGCCAATTATTTTTAGAAACAAGCGCCGCTTTGTTTTGTGCTAGTTTACTCCAATTTTATGCTAAAGTTGTGGCACATTTCTGTACTATTTCATACATACTTCATATTTAGAACCAAACAGCGTCCCAATTCACTAACATAAACTTACCTGTTGAAGTTCTGAATCGCTCATTGTGTATTTTTTTTTCAAGAATTTTTAGCACTAGAAGCCGATGAATCTCGACAACACTCAGTACGTTTACCTACTTCCTGCCGTCAGGTAGCACGTTGAGCTAATTAACGTTTAAATCAAATCACCTGTGAGGAGCAACATCGTGAATCACCGCAAACTACCGGTTTACCTCCACGGTGTGTCAGTATAGGCTTTGAAGAGGGATTTGTTAATGGATTCATTTACACTCGTAGTGTTATTTCTTAGAAAACATTCAGCCTAAAACTACGTTTAAGATTTAACGCTATTAAGTGGCGTTTGAGTAGCGACATCTAGTGGTCAAATATTGTTCTGTCGACTAGCGGGTATGGCGCCATTTTGGTTCCAACTGCGCTAAACTACTGAATGAACCTTTTATGTTTTCAACATTTTTTACAATCATTTAACCATTTAACCAAATAAATATAAAATAGTTAAGCTATCAAATTGACAATTTATGATGATTTATGTAATGAATTTAAAGCCTGATTTTATACTTCTGCAGCTTTGTAATGCCGTGTCATGCAATGACGAGTGTGACAGTTGTAAACTTCTTCGTAGCCGGATTATGCTTTATTCTGGACTAATGTGGCACTCAACAAGCTTTTCTTTCTACAATCATCAAATTCGAAGGTAAGCTGAACAATTTCCTCTTTTTTCCACTTGTGGACTTCTCTAATCCATTTGTAATCAGCGTGCGCACTGCAAAAACTATTAAAATATGAAAGTGTGAAAGTAGAAAAGTGTCAAATCACAACCTTTTGTGTCTGATTTAACAGGTGCACGTCCAGGCTGCGTCAGAACACTAAACTTTAATTTGTACCTCTGTTACTGTGCACATCCAGACCGCTTGGGGTTTGTAATGGAAATACATTACGATCTGACGGAACATTTGATCTGATGTGAGTAAAAATCCTTTATACAAAATCCCATATATGCGGTGATTATTACATGGAAAACAATACAAAAACATTGGGACTTTTTTGTCCGGTGACTGGGAATATCCTGTTTATATGATATATTTACCTCTCAAAACTTTGATGATGATGCCAGCTTCTGGCCCACACAGCTGACTTTATTTTCCCAAATTTTTCTTCTGTTTGTATCTGAAGGAAATCTGTAGATCTTGAAGCCCTTGTTGTGTCTACTTGTGCATCCAAATACACAGCAACCTGGCATTTTCAGCAAATAAATAAATAAAATAGCTGGATTTACATGTAGACAGATTAACAGAGAATGCTATTTTGAACCCAAGATGGCACCACTCTAACAGAACCAAGAAGAGAGGTTTTGATTTTGGATAAGTAACGTCTCTTTGGGGGAAAAAGTTCTACCACGTACCGAACCGTGACGCTCCAAAACTGTCATTTAAATCACTTTACAAGTTAGCAAGACCATGGTGCACAAATATGGTATAAGTACCGTTTGCCTTCATCTCAAATGTTAACATCTGTCATATTTAATCGTAAGATTAAGTTGAAGTTTATGTGTTAGTGTGACTCATTTTATTGTTTAAAGATTGAACAGTTTTTAATTGTATAACATAGAGAATACTAGTGGTTGTTTCTTTAGTTCTTTCTTTAAACTCCAGAGAATATAAATTTAAATAGTTGCGTTGCTCAAAGTTCAAGAGCGTAGGCAGTAGGTGCTGAGGGGAGGTCTCCCCCCCCTCAAACCCACTAAGATAGTAGTGCTATGGACCAGTTTAATCATGTTAGTATCATGGGATCTGCCCTAGTAGGAAAACCCTTAACAAGTAACTTCTGTCATAACGAATTAACGCATTTCCAGACGTCATCTTCCAAAACAAGGTTGGACAACAGTTTTTATCTGTGATGATGAATCCTGGCAACAGGTCAGATTGAAAGACTTTATTTAAGCCGGCTTCTAATGTTTTAGCTTTTGTTGTTAGCCCCACATCATCTTCTCCATTTTTTGTAGAAGCGTTACTGTGCTACATACAGGCCTGGCATATGTACTACAGCATTTTCACACAGTTTCACTGGATCTGTGAGAACGGAGCTATTTATTGAATAAAAGAGTTTTTGAAAATGACAAAGAAAAAGATCTTATAGCAGAGTTCTGTTTCGGTCTAGACAAGGCCTTAAAAACATGGGATGAAATTAAATAAAATAACAAATGAGGAATTATTTTCTTGGGGGTGCTATGACAAATCCAGGGGGAGCTCCAGCACCTCCTGGCATCGCCCATGCTTGCCTTTCATCCAGTCGGTGTGATACATCTCACAGAACATTTTGATGGTGTCTCCTTCTTGAAGCAACAGCTTCGAGCCGTCCCTAAATGAGCAATCATATGTAGCACGTGTGCATTTTGTACCAAATGTCTGCAGGTTTTTATTCCAGCCAGAAAAATGTGACTCCCACAGTTATGATTAATTTGCACCCTGATATGGTGTAACACTCCTATGGTGTAACACTCCAAACACAGAACACTGAAAAATAAAAACCTTTAGATGATTTAAATAAGTACATTGGCTCCACATGTTCAGAACGTGTCCAAATAAAATAATTTTTTTTATATTTCTAATTCAGGAACACAAAACTCATGTGCAACCAAACGTCATGATGGATATGATGGTGTTTGAGATGCTGGATGTGGCACAAAGACGAGCAGATGTTGAAGATGTCACAAAGCCACAATGTAAAGAACCATTTTAAGGGGAACTCTGGGATTTTATTTATTTTTACAACCTTGGCTCAATTTTTAGATGCAAGTTAGCCATGCAATATTAGATAAGACCCTACAATTTTCATTGTGTAACTCAAACTCCTGTCTGAGGCCTTCTGGAGACGGATGCAAACTCACTTGAATACATTCAGAACAAAAAGTACTTTTAAATACCTGTCAGTCTTTACACAACCATAAAATGTAAAGACAACTCTCCTCATGCGAGTTTAATTAAATACTCAAAAGTAGTACTTAATACACACTGATGTACAGCAATTATGTTCCAAGTACAAAATATTTATCACATTCAACCAGTCGTTAGCTGATGTCAATAAAAAAGGGAACACAAAAGCAGAACAAAGTTGCAGTTAACATCCAGCAAGGTGGGAATATTTGCATCCCCGTTTGAGTGTTCGCAGGATTATGCAAAAAAAATTAGCAGGATGATATTGAAAAGCCTGATTTGGTGTACATTTTGCATTATATCGCCATAAAAAAAATGCATGAATCACTCCCATTTATGACAATGAGGTGCAAACTGGGACTCTCAATGAATAGACTAAGTTTGATCTGCATCTGATCCGTAATGCGGATTTAGCAAATATTTGATTTTAACATTGAAAAGCCCTTTTAATCTATATTTTATATATTTTATCTTATAAAAAAAACACTTCTCACAGGACTTTGACCTTGAAAATGTTATCCTAGGTCAAAATTTGTGAAATCGGAAACTAGCGTTAGCGGAGGTTTGTGCTGTACGGGTGCGGTGCTTTAGCTTGATTTTTTAAATTGGCCTTATTAGCGCAAACATAAACCAAGTCAGATGATCTCAAAATACATTTATTCAGCCTGATTAATCGGCCTACCGCTCAACTTGAGAGAGTATAAAACTAACTGAAGCAACAAAATGATATAAAACATAACTTGTAAACAAATTATTTGGGTTAACGTGTAAACTACTAACATGATTCCACATTCTGTCACCAGTGAACCAACAAGACAAAATGTTTATTTCACTCTTTGGAAATGAATACAACAAATTGCATAGACTAATGGTGGATTAATGCAAAATATCTGACAGTAAAACAACACACATAGCTTAGTTTGCGACACAAACATATGAAATGAATCAGAGTATATGTAGCGATCAGCGTGTATCTGCAGTTCCTGTAATGTTTTCATACTTAATTGCAATATAAAGTAAATATACATATATTAAGTATCAGTCCTTCACTGAAACAATCATTTTGCTTTCAGCATACTGTTTGGTTTCTACCTTTGGCAAAAGAATTCAATTTGAATTAATACAGCATGTAAACAATTTACATACGCGGCAAAACTTTTTTGCAGTTATTTTATTTCCGATGGCAGTTAGACTTCTGAATAACAGTCCACTTTTTCAGCACCATTGTTCTTGTTTGACTCAAATACTCCTAAAACCAAGAAAGCGAGACCAGCTCCACCCTCATTGCCGCTGTAAACGAAACTAACTGAGAGCTTCGGGTCGTACAGCTTCTTAACCCGGTGAACGAGAGGAGACAGCAAAGCGCGGGTTTGACCTCAGCCAAACAGTTTGATGAAGCAGGGGTGGCAGTACGGCTTGTTCTCCTGCTCTTTGAAGCTGCCTTTACTCAGTGGCTTCAGACAGAAATGACACACGAGGTGATGCGGGTGGAATTTGGCGCCCATGGCGGTGATGCAGCGGCCCAGGATGGGCTGCTGGCAGGCCTGACACACGCTGCCGCGGGACTGGTGGTAGTGCGCCTCGCATAGAGGGTTGCCATCATGTTCGAAGAAGCTGCCGTTGACAAAGGGGCTGTAGCACTCCTGGAGACAAGCAGAAACAGACATGGAGTGAAAACTGACAAGAGCTGCACATTTTAAACAAAACGTTAAACATGCTAAATATAAGAAGCAAATAGTTGCATGAGGGTAAATTATGGCGGAGACGCCGCAGAGAGGCACTCACCCTGCATACAAAGCACTGCGGGTGCCACAGAGTGCTGAGAGCTGAGATGTAGTTTTCCAAAATGGGCTGACTGCAGCCTTGACAGCGGGAAGCAAACAGAGTCAAAAAGCACTGCTGACAGTACTGCTGGCCCTCACGGTCGTGAAAACCTACAACACACAGTTTTACACATTTCCTGAGAATATCAAATGGATGTTAATATGACCAGTGGTGGGCACAGATAACCAAAAAATTAACTTTGATAACAGATAACTGAAAAGTTATCTTTGATAAAGATAAACCACCCAAAAATGTATCGGACGTTACAGATAACCGATAAATTCCAGTATTGTCTCTGGTACATTTGCAATAATGCAGTAATTCTGAGGTTTTGTAACAAACACAGACAGATCGCAAAGGATTCCGGGTAAAAGTGCCTCTGCTAAACACTGGTTGGTTCAGTCATTCATTATGTAAACCAACACAATGTGACGTGTGTCGTGTGTTGGTGTTTACAGATAAATGTGCTTTTGTAAAATATTCCATTTTTTATTTGTTAAAACAGGCATTTTTATGGAGCCCTGGAAGTGTCATTGCAAAATGTTTTGCATGTGGAGAGAATGTGTGCTCATTTTATTAGTTTTATTATTTTTATTATTAGTTTTATGATGTGCACACATTTTATGATGTTGTAAAACGTGCACTCAATATTGTCTTGACACATAAATGTTGGCTTTACACTGTACGAGTTTTGGTCCTTTTTCAGATGATTTTTCATTCGTACGAGAATTTTTTGGACTGAGTTTCAGGTTAATCTCGCGTCCTGCATCGTGTAGTGTACATGGTGTAACAAGCTGGGTTTAACATCTCACGACCACCTCCTGATAGTCGATCGTATGGTCGAATGAAAATCAAGCCTGTTTGATATTATTCTGGTCGGCCGTCGTGAGGGTATCCTGCTGCTGAAGAGCAACAAGCATCCAACCGCTCGCACTGTGCATGTGCAAACACCGCAGAGCTGCTTGTAATGTTTTGTTGTTGTTGTTTTGTTTTAAAACTTAATTTGTAAAAAAAAAAAAAAAAAAGCCATTTGCAAAGCCAAAAAGTTGATTTGACAACCATCTGATATAACTGGGGTCAAAATAAATAGAACACTGCCATCTACTGGAGCCCAGACGCTTAGTACTTAGGGTGAATACTGCCATGAACTGCCATGAACACTACTGGCCAGTAGATGGCAGTAGAGGCCTTGAAGACTTGCCAAAACAAAATTCCATGTCTGCTACATTTAAGATGCGTGGAATTTAACAAACGCAAATACAATAACGTCTATAAACCCAGAGAATATATTCACGAGAGTTTTAGGCACTAGAGTTTAATGCTGTTGTCTGTGGAGCCTGAACAGAGTGTCTGAAATGCATTTGTCCTGTCGTGAACATACTGAGATTACCCTATCCTACCCATAATGCACTGCTGGGCACAGCATATATCCACACTAAAACCTTAAAAATTAGCGCATTACTTTAAAAGTAAAACATATATCTGATATTTTCACTTTATAAAACTTCAGACATGACAGTAATTTTAAATAACTTGTCCAAAATTAGTTTGGTTAAAATTTGAACCACAAGTTAAAAATGTATGCCTCTGGATGACTTGGGTGATATTGCCCTCGTGTTAGTATGGGGTTAAAGAAAATGATTTGTTTTGTTTTTTTTTGTGACCAGTTCTCCTTTGCCTGTAGAGGATAGAGTGGTTTCTCCTGAAAGCAGCTCTCTTCTGTTTGCAGAGGGTAGAACTATACATCTGTTAGGAAACTTTTAACAGGTAAGTGCTCAACTGATTTTAAATTTTAAAAATATTTGCTGCTGTTCAGCTTTGTTTACTATGTTATCGGTCTAAAAGTTATTGGACTCTGAAGATAATTAGTCCGATAATGGTTTTTAAAGTCATCTAAAAAGATAATCTGATAATGAAAACATTATCGGAACTGTGCCCACCACTGAATATGAATTAGACACTCACCGGCCACTTTATTAGGTACACCTGTTAACAAAAATAGCTCAGTCAGTCAGTCAGTCACATGGCAGCAACTCAATGCATTTAGGCATCTAGACGTGGTGAAGACCACTTGCTGAAGTTCAAACTGAGCATCAGAATGGGGAAGAAATGGGATTTAAGTGACTTTGAACATGGTGTGGTTGTTGGTGCCAGACAGGCTATTCTGAGTATTTCACAAACTGCTGATCTAGTGGGATTTTCATGCACAACCATCTCTAGGGTTTACAGAGAATGGTCCAAAAAATAGAATATAGCCAGTGAGTGGCAACTGTGTGGAAAAAAAAAATGCCTTAATGTCAAAGGTCAGAGGAGAATGGGCAGACTGGTTGAATGTACGACTGCATGATGCTATCGCGTCAGTATGGACCAACATCTCCGGGGAATGTTTCCAACACCTTGTTGAATCTATGCCATGAATAATTAAGGCCCACAGGAGCATTCCTGTGGGCTGCACTTTTCGTGACTGCTTTGGTGATTGCAGCCAAAAACAAAATAGTAAACCATTTTCCCATGTGAAGTTATGCTGTGTATATTGTGCAACAGGAGCAGCTGTCCCCATAAGTGGTCAAATCCTATGATATCATGCAGGGTTCAAACGAGACTGTGCTGCCCTAATGTAAATACATCAACGGTTAAAGGTCAAGGTGAAAACCTAAAGAAAAACTTGACTGTGCGCACAGCAACCCTAAAAGTTAGCTTGATAACTGCTAATCCGCTAACCGAAAAGTTAACTGTAATAATGCTAAACCTTTAAAACCCTACAATATTTAGCTAAACCTAGCTGAGAACTGCTAACCATCAACTATTATTACATGAATTTAGCTTTGGCTTGTTTTATTTTTTGGCTCTAAAAACGCAGAAAAACAGACCCAAAAAGCTGAAATTTTAATATGTTTAAGCGAAAAATGGAGGTTCTGTGACCGGAGGACCCTTGTGGCTGGGACAGCGGTGGGATCAAACCCCGGTTGCTCGCACTAAAGACCATTCCTCTGCCAGGTCAGCCAAAGGCGAATTCCCCGTTAGCCAAGCTAGCGGGAATGTCTTTTCAATCTGGACTTCATCTTGCTACAGTTCTCAAAAAGATTTAGCATGCCAAGATCAGATGATGATTAAGATGTACATAAATAATTAAATAAATTAATTTAAACAGTAGGTTCCATTCAACATACGAGTTATTGACAGTACAGAAAGCATTAAGCGATTAATAAGAAATGTTAAGAAACAAAAATACATGATACGTGACGCTTGCTGCCTTCGAGCGATAGGTTGATTTCGCTTATTGAATTAGCGTACAAAATCCAACAGGAACAAGAAAGATAGGTTTTATAAACTTTTTTGATAAACTTTATTATCAAAAAATGTTAGATGATTTACTAATGGTTTAGCTAATTGGCTAACATTTAGCTTTGCTTATTAGCTGTTGGTTGATTCGATGAACTGTACCCACCCACTGGTTACTTCATATTTTTGTGTTGGAAAACTGCACGTTTATGAATATAATATGTTATAAATGTAAAAACTACAGTGAAATTACCGTTTAAATTAAACATTTACATCAACAACCCAAAATATGCAGCTCCCAATTCTCAACAACATCAAAAGTTCATTACAAACAAACTATAAATACTTTAACAATGTTCCTGATTACTCATCCCTCCTTATACTATAAACTTTGTTTGATGGGAATGTGCAGTGATTTTTCAGGGTGGTATTCAAGTGTTGTGTGTTGGACTAGACAGGATACGTGGCGCCTCATACCTTCCTCTCCAAACGTTCGGCTGCACTTCACACAGCAGAAACACTCTGGGTGCCAATTCTTGTCCAAAGCAGTGACCATTTTCTAAATAAGAAGAAAACATAGAAAACTTTCAAGTGTGTACTGAGACAGTGAATTACTGTTCATGTGAAAACAGACGATGGGTACACATTTGTCAAAGTGCCTCACATTAAGAATGGGTTTGTTGCACTGTGCACAATGGGGAGAAAACAGAGTGAAGTAGTCCGACTCGCAGTACGGCCTCCCATCCTTCTCGAAGAAGTTGCGACTTCCTAGCTCTGTCTCGCACTCTGTGCACACGAAATGCTCGGGATGCCACACCTTCCCCAGAGCCGTCACAACCTGGATAACAATAAGTCGGTTAACGCACAGCGATACCTGTCAAGATGTACATCATTTGTGACAAATATTTCACAATTCCATATGAAACTCAGTGGCTGTGCATTCAGTACTAAATAGGCCTCACTCCCCCCAACAGCCACTCAGGCCAGAGCCCGGGTTTCAGCCGACTGGTCAGAGCATCCAACTCCCACGCCGGAGATCGTGAGTTTACAGAACACAGAGCGAATAATAGCCGCTACATTAATATTAAACTTGTCATATCTGCAAATGAATGTTTGCATGTTAAAAGTTACTAACTTTAGCTTTTTTTTCTCTTTTTAAATAAATACAGTACCAAGAAAGATGGGATGCAACACCAAAAGGATGAGACATTTAAGCAACAGTTCAAACTCTTGGTTTGTGTTTCTCAATTTGTCTATTTTGTGTGCAGAGAATATTTACTGCTCCAGAACACTCGTATGTAATATAGCCAAAATGTGTAATTATGGTGCAAATAATAAGTGACTAAACATTCTACTGGGTTTCAAAAACAGCAGCTTAGATTTTTTTTAACTATGAAATTATATATATATATATATATATATATATATATATATATATGCAACCCCTGGCAAAAATTATGGAATCACCGGCCTCGGAGGATGTTCATTCAGTTGTTTAATTTTGTAGAAAAAAAGCAGATCACAGACATGACACAAAACTAAAGTAATTTCGAATGGCAACTTTCTGGCTTTAAGAAACACTATAAGAAATCAAGAAAAAAGATTGTGGCAGTCAGTAATGGTTACTTTTTTAGACCAAGCAGAGGAAAAAAATATGGAATCACTCAATTCTGAGGAAAAAATTATGGAATCACCCTGTAAATTTTCATCCCCAAAACTAACACCTGCATCATATCAGATCTGCTCGTTAGTCTGCATCTAAAAAGGAGTGATCACACCTTGGAGAGCTGTTGCACCAAGTGGACTGACATGAATCATGGCTCCAACACGAGATATGTCAATTGAAACAAAGGAGAGGATTATCAAACTCTTAAAAGAGAGTAAATCATCACGCAATGCTGCAAAAGATGTTGGTTGTTCACAGTCAGCTGTGTCTAAACTCTGGACCAAATACAAACATGAGAAGGTTGTTAAAGGCAAACATACTGGTAGACCAAGGAAGACATCAAAGCGTCAAGACAGAAAACTTAAAGCAATATGTCTCAAAAATCGAAAAATGCACAACAAAACAAATGAGGAACGAATGGGAGGAAACTGGAGTCAACGTCTGACCGAACTGTAAGAAACCGCCTAATGGAAATGGGATTTACATACAGAAAAGCTAAACGAAAGCCATCATTAACACCTAAACAGAAAAAAAACAAGGTCACAATGGGCTAAGGAAAAGCAATCGTGGACTGTGGATGACTGGATGAAAGTCATATTCAGTGATGAATCTCGAATCTGCATTGGGCAAGGTGATGATGCTGGAACTTTTGTTTGGTGCCGTTCCAATGAGATTTATAAAGATGACTGCCTGAAGAGAACATGTAAATTTCCACAGTCATTGATGATATGGGGCTGCATGTCAGGTAAAGGCACTGGGGAGATGGCTGTCATTACATCATCAATAAATGCACAAGTTTACGTTGATATTTTGGACAATTGAAAGGATGTTTGGGGATGATGAAATCATTTTTCAAGATGATAATGCATCTTGCCATAGAGCAAAAACTGCGAAAACATTCCTTGCAAGAAGACACGTAGGGTCAATGTCATGGCACAGGGTCAATGTCAACGAGCAGATCTGATTTGATGCAGGTGTTAGTTTTGAGGATGAAAATTTACAGGGTGATTCCATAATTTTTTCCTCAGAATTGAGTGATTCCATATTTTTTTCCTCTGCTTGGTCTAAAAAAGTAACCGTTACTGACTGCCATAATATTTTTTTCTTGATTTCTTATAGTGTTTCTTAAAGCCAGAAAGTTGCCATTTGAAATGACTTTAGTTTTGTGTCATGTCTGTGATCTGCTTTTTTTTCTACAAAATTAAACAACTGAATGAACATCCTCTGAGGCCGGTGATTCCATAATTTTTGCCAGGGGAGGTGTGTGTGTATATATATATATATATATATATATATATATATATATATATATATATATATATATATATATATATATATATATATATATATATATATATATATATATATATATATATATATTCAACAAAAATCAAACCATAAATTTTGACATACAGTATATGGCAAATTACTGCAAAATTTAGGGATGCCCCAATCAAGTTTTTAATTGCTTTTTTCCGATCCCAATCTAAGTAATTAATTATTGAATATCTGCAGATGCTGAGTCCCGATGTAGTTGTTGTATTACACATGCAGAGAACACACTGCAAGAACGTTAAAGTCAATCCAGTGTATTTTCTTGATAATTGAATAGCTCTACACTGCATTATATAAAAAAGCTTTAATCCAAGCTACTCCTTAATGACTTTCTTTAACACAACCAGTTTGCTCTGTATAGATCCAATCCTGTCTGATCTCAGAAGCGAAATAAGTGTAGCAGTGTAGGTCCTGATTAGTACTTGTTTTTTTTTTATATAAATATAATATTAAACATTTTGTATTTAGAAATGTGAAGCTAAGAAAACCTTTTTAGGAAAAAAGTCAACTTTCCAACTCACTTGTCCTACTACTGGCTTCTGACAGGCTGAACAGTTTCCCTTCGAGGACGTCTGAACGCCTTGCCTGCTCAGATCCGATTGGAGGAGCCCCAACATGCTGTCCAGTGATCCACCGGATGAGGGTTGCTGGGGTGCGGCAGGCTGCGGCGATGGCGCCACCACTGGATTGATGGGCACAGCTGGCTAGGAGAAGTGACAAACAAGATAAAAGGCTATCTGCTGTTTGCTGGTGTACTTTCAATGAACCTTGCAGGCAGAAAAGACAGCAAAGATTCACTTTTAATGAAAATTTTGTAAGACAACACTCAACAGCTTGAATAGTAACTGGAGTACCGCTTGTAGAGCGCAAACCTCTGCCAACACTAATTTTCAATTCCACAAATTTTTACCTTGGAAAACATTTTCAAGGTCAAAGTCCTGTTAGAAGTGGCTTTTCATAATATAATACAAAATATAGATCAAAAGGGCTTTTCAATGTTAAAATAAAATATCCACTAAATCCGCAACACAGATGAGATGTGGATCGAACTTAGTATATTTATTGAGAGTGCCAGTTTGCACCTTATTGTCACAAATGAGAGTGACTGAGGCATCTTTGATTGAGATATAATGCAAAAATGTACACCAAATCAGGCGTTTCAATATTAAATCTAAATGTTGACAAAATCCACAATCCAGATTAGATCCGGATCAAACTTGGTTAGGCGATAGCGAGTGCCAGTCTGCACCTCACTTTCAAATATGAGAGTGATTGGGCCATGTTTGATTAAGATATAATGTAAAATATACATTAAATGGGGTTTTCAATGTTAACGTCAAATGTCCACAAAATCCACAATCCTGATCAGATCCAGATCAAACTTTGTCAGGTGATAGTGGGTGCCAGGCTGCACCTCACTTTCAAATATGAGAGTGATTGGGGTACATTTTGTTAAGATATAATGGCAAATATACATTAAATGGAGTTTTCAATGTTAAATTCAAATGTCCACAAAATCCACAATCCGGATCAGATCCAGATCAAACTTTGTCAGGTGATAGTGGGTGCCAGGCTGCACCTCACTTTCAAATATGAATGCAATTGGGCCATGTTTAATTAAGATTTAATGTAAAATATACATTAAAGGGGGTTTTCAATGTTACATTTAAATAACAAAATCTGTAATCTGGATCAGACCCAGCTCAAACTTTGTCAGGTGATAGTGAGTGCCACTCTACACATCTCTTTCAAATATGAGTGCGACTGGGGCATGTTTGATTAAGATTTAATGTAAAATATACATTAAAGGGGTTTTTCAATGTTACATTTAAATGACAACAAAATCTGTAATCTGGATCAGCTCCAGATCAAACTTTGTCAGTCAATAAAGGATACCATCCTACATTTTGACAGCATTCTGCATTTGTGAAAATTCATTCAATGCTAAATATTGGGATTTTTCCAAGATTTTCCATACTTTGCCCTTTGACCTATGACCCAGAAAATGTAATCAGGTCTTGTCTATCAGGCTAATGATATATGAAAAATTGTGTGATCCAGGCTGTTCACAAGCAGACAAACAGACACAGGCAATAACATAACCTCCAACAACTTTGTTGGCTGAGGCAAATATACGGATTGATGTGTCCACAATATGTAAAAATGCAGGACTCAAGTAGGACTCTTACTGTGCTCTGGACTCTGAAGTCAGACAGAGAAGCCATGAGTTTGTCCAGTTCCAGTGTAGCTGATGTTGCTGAAGGCTTCGCAGAGCTAAAACACAGCAGAATACTGTTTAAACATGAAACCGCACAATTTCTCTCCAGGCATCTATGATTGACCAAAGGTCACCTCCTAAATACTCCACAGTGCATAAACAGATCATATTATACGCAGAATTTTCAGACACCGTACCTTGTGGTTGCAGCTTTATCCTTATTCTTGTCTCTTTCATCTTTCTTAGAGGAAGGAAACTGGGCCAGAATCTCATCTGAAGAGGAAAACCGAAAGAAAAAAAAAAAAAAATCAAAAGGTTTTTACACCTGTGTGAGGAGATAAGCTTCAGCCCCTGTGACCCTCAAAAAGATAAGCAGGTATAAATAATACAGACAGATGTTAAGAACAGAACAATGGCACACGTAAAAACACACCGACCTGTGATGTTAAACTGGGTAGCATTCAGCTCCTGCAGCAGATGGTCCAGTTCACTCAGACCTCCTCCCAACAGCGATGAAGAGGAGAAGGCAGGTGGAGGATCTGCTGTTCGAGGAGAGCGTGGCTTACACACTGTACTGTTTAAAAAAAAAAAAAAAAAGATTAAAATAAATAAAAAAACAGGAGGCTCCTTCTCAATTCAAAATGTGGACTTCCATGACACACAGGGGTGGACCATGCAACCTAAAATTAATATCACAGTATTTTTCACTTTCTGGACAAATGGTAAATGGACGCATTTATAATGAACAAAAATTTAAATGCAACACTTTTTTTTGCTCCTGTTTTTCATGAGCTGAACTCAAAGATCTAAAGCATTTTCTATATACAGGAAAGACCTATTTTTGTCAAATATTGTTCACAAATCTGTCTAAATCTGGTTAGTGAGCACATTTCAGAGTGGCCTTTTATTGTGGCCAGCCTAAGGCACATCTGTGCAATAATCATGCTGTCTAATCAGCCACACCTGTGAGGTGAGGTGGACTATCTTGACAAAGGAGAAGTGCTCAAACACAGATTTAGACAGATTTGTGAACAATATTTGACAGAAATAGGTCTTCTGTGTATATAGAAAATGTTTTAGATGTTTGAGTTCAGCTCATGAAAAATGGGAGCAAATACAAAAATGTTGCGTTTATATTTTTTGTTCAGTGTATATAGAGCTTTCATGGTCAAAGCACTTTACACTGATGCCTCACATTCTCTCTCTTCCACACACATATACTAGGGTGTCAGGGTGCTCACTACACACCAACTTGGGGATTAAGGACCTTGCCCAGGTGCCATCATTTTTTCTTTCTGTCTGATGGGGATTTGAACTGAGTCTTCTCTGGTCACAATCCCACTGCTTTAACCACTAATCTGTCACCTGGATGGCAACTATATTAAATCATGGTACTGCTGGTTTTGCACTATATGACCCATTTAATAATTATCATATGTGAGCAAGAGTTTAACCTGTAAATCTGCTCCTTCAAAGTTAAAAATTTCACAAATCTGAGATTGTTATATAATATTTATGGCCTTATGTGGGGTCTCATTGGTTTTACTTCTCACAATAGTGATGGTATTACACAATGCATATCATGCCCCACTATCACCCCAATGATGACTATGACACTGTCATACTGGCCACTCCTAGTGACATATGTCATTTATGCATATGACTACTTCCAGATGAGATGCATTTAAAAAGTGGACTATACCATGTGCTGCAAAATTGTGTTAGAGGTCATGGAGTGAGGTACCTGTATAATTTGTCTGGATTGGAATTCTGGGAGGACTTCATTGCAGCAGAAACAGTCTGAGACACAAAACAAGAAACAGACCATTTGCAAATTAGAAGATGATGATTGAATTTATCACACAGTGGCTCCATGTGGGCAAAAGTCCTGGGTTCTAAGATAATTATTGAAATGTGCACCTAGTACTCACTAGGTACTGTATTATAAGTTGTGTTTTTTTTTTGTTTTTTTTTTTTTTACTAGTTTGGGAGGTTATGCAAATTATATTTCAAAGAAACTCATATATAGGCAGCACGGTGGCTTAGTGCTTAGTAAGAAGGTCATGGGATCGAGTCCCACCTGTGGCTTTTCTGTGTGGAGTTTGCATGTTCTCCCCGTGTTTGCGTGGGTTCTCTCCGGGTGCTCCGACTTCCTCTCACATCCAAAGACATGCAGGTTAGGTGGATTGGAAACTTTAAATTGTCCGTAGGTGTGCGGGCGGGTGCAAATGCCTTTGTGTGTCTATATGTGGCCCTGTGACAGACTGGCGTACTGTCCAGGGTGTACCCCGCCTCCCACCCTATGACTGCTGGGATAGGCTCCAGCCCCTACATGACCCTTAATTGGAGTAAGTAGTTGAAGATGAGTGAGCGAGTGACAAACTCACATATGAAAAAAATACTGCATTGTCATCTACGGCCACAAGATGGCACCATCTACATTAATGACAACCTGCTCCTGTATACTGAATGAAGCATTGTGTTTCACATGGAGCAGAAGGCAGTTGTAAGCTTGATACCAGCTGCCGATAAACAAGAAGGTCTGAATGAGAGAGCTGGTCTCTCTTATGCTGCTTTTCAGTAAAGGTGGGCAGATCGATCCTAATATTGATACCAACGCTGGTATTGATACTGGATCATCCTCATGTAAAAAGATAATACTCAAGCTTTTTTTTCTCTCCCACACACACTGACTGCTGCACACGCAGATTTATCAAAGTCTACTCTCTATCTGTAAGAGCAGCACTGCGCTGTGAAACACAACATGGAGCAGCGCACCCTTGTATTGTGGTTTGTCAGCCCTCTACCTCAGGAGATTTTGTTTTAAGTTGTGTTGAGTGATATTTTTTTAAACAAAAATGTTGATTGTGATAATAAAGTATTTTGTTGTCACGTACAATGTTTGGTGAAATTCTATCCTAGGTCTTTTGGATCCATTGGATCTATGAAGCTTACATGAAAAAGTATCGGTATCGATATCAGCAATACTGGGCCTGTATTTACTTGGTATCGGATCAATACCAAAATTCCCGGTATCGCCCACCTCTACTTTTCAGTGTCCTCAGAACATAGGAAAAAAAAACAAGCTACGACTCGGACAAGTACAATGAACTGCAAGTCAGAATTCCAAGTTGGAAACTCGGGCAGGATTACTGAAGACCAAGGTCGCTGGTGCCACGTCACAGCAATGTGGCAGCACCCCGTGAGCAGTAAACAGAAAAAGACTATGATTTTTACTTGTATGTAATGTTGGCAGGTTTATTCAGTAAACATATGACAGGTCCTGACCTTGGTGTTGCTCTCAATTGCAGTGGGTCGCAAACTTATGACAATCTCCTTCCCAAGACAGAGAACAAAAATATCCCAAGCAGATGCACTGAAATGTATTTAGATGGAAATATCAACTTGGAGTTAACATCCTCAAACGTGCAACTGAATGCAGCATTATAGAAGTAAATTTAAGAACTCTTGCTCTCAATCTGAAAGACCACACTCTGGAATAAAAAACTGGATTATAACTTTCATGCTACTCAGCACAAGACTGTGTGAGACAACAAGAACAGGAATGGCAGGTCAGAAAGCCAAATCTAGGATACATATTTGCAATATAAATAAATAATAATAACCCTAACGCCACATTTTCGCATCACCCAAGATCATTTTGTGCCTCATTAGCTTCTGCTCGCTAACAGTGTGTCTATTATAATAATTTGCCAGTTGAATTCACTTTGCTTCTTGCTGTAACTGTAGCACCACTTTAAAAAAATAACCACAATACATATATTTTTTCCTCTTTTTGACAGGTGCAACCAATACCCTGGTGCAATGGGTAGGACAGAAAATGCGGTAATCACAATCAGCTATTAGCATATGGATACAAATGCATCAGCGGCAGCAGCACGCCTACCTGCTGTGGGGTGTAGGCGGGTGGTGGCGGACGTGCCTGAGCAGGGTCCTGGGCAGGAGGATCAGCGTTTTGTGGAGGGTCAGAGCTGAGGAGGACGGGGCACCGAGCCAGAGGAGAGCTTGTGTTCTCCAAATCAGCAAGGAGGGCGTCTGAAGAAAGGAAAAGTTAGAAAAATCTACAAGAAAAACTAAAAACCTTTGTTTGTGAAGGAAAAAATAAGACTGTATTATGTATAATGAGTGCTCAAAATTCAAGAGACCATATTGGGTTCTACATGAAAGAACAAGCAAATGATCAGTCAAATCAAAATACAAAAGCTCTTTACTGCCTTGATTGATCTTGTCTCTGGAGGGGTTTTCTGTGACTTTTGGAAATAATTATTGTCCTTTCATCTGATCCAGATCCAAACAGTGATCCAGTTAAGGGATTATTGGACTTTGGCAGAGTTTTGCATCCTAACTAGTGCTTGTGGATTCTGAAAAGGTGTTGTTCAATGTTTGATGTAATTTTTTATTCTTTGTTTTTCCATGGTGTGAACACCTCAAAACCAACAATGAATAATAATAATAGTAATAAAAAACCAACATAATCTACGTGATGGGATGAGGAGGAGGAATAAGGAGTATTCTGGGAAATGCAAGGTTCATGTAATTAGGGTGAACTGGATGACGTAGCTGGAGTCTCAAACTGGTGGCCAGGAGCTAAAGGACCATGAGTCAGTAGGTTACAGCCCAACCTGCACCACATAGTAATTGTTTCCACTTTTGGAGTGTGTGTTTCAATTTTATTAAAGCCTTAAACTTTATGACCGGTTTAGTGAGATGTCATTTCCTTATGGGCGCCCGTAGCAACACCCTTTTGTAACTCTAAACATTCATATTAATATGCTCATAAAGGCAACAACTCTGCCTGATTTTATCCCACCATCACAGCGTGGGAGCAATCCAAATAGGTTTTGTCCGTGTGTTTGTGTATTCATGACCTTTGTTGTGTGATTACTTCAACGGTAAATCATCCCAGACCCTACACATTTGGAATATATGTTTATTCCACAACTCTCTCACGAGTTCAGACAGCACCAACTTTGACCTCCTTTTTTCCAGGTCAAATCGGGGTTAATGCTATAAACAGGCTGTCCGGGTACGTAGGCGTCCATGACATTCATCACACGATTGCTCAACCAGCAAATTGTTGTAGACTCAAGATCTTTGTGATATGTGCATTTCTCAAAACCCTCTCAAGCACCAATCTTGATGAAGTTTTTCTGGATCAAATCCAGTTCCGTGCGAAAAAAAAACCTAGACAATCTGCATATGAGTGTTCATGACCATCACACGATTACTCGGCCGCCAAATTGTTGTAGACCCAAGATATTTGGGATGTATGTTCTCACTAGAGCACTGACCTTGAACCCTTTTTCTGCATCAAATCCAGTTCATTGTAGAAAAACATGCTCTATACGTGTGCAGGCACCCGTTTCCTTCGTCTCAAAATTCTTCAACACCAAATCATTGTAGATCCACACAAAAGGTTTTGGATTTTATGTTCTTCCCACAACCCTGTTGTGTGAGGTCAGACAGCACTGAATTTGTCCTACATTATCTGGATCAAATCCAGTTAACTGTATAAAAATATGCTGTCCACCTCTGTGGTCTTCACCATGTGATTGCCCAACACCAAATAGTCGCAGACCCAAGATATTTGGGATAAACTGGAAGTTCATCTTACTCGCATGAGCTCAGTGGGCACCAAACTGGACCTCTACTTTTTCGGTGTCAAATCAAGGATGAAATATATATATATATATATAAATTAAAATATAATAAAATTAAAAAATAAAAATAAAAAACAGTAGCTCGGTTTCCATTACAGATTTTCTTATAAGTAAAGAGATATTTTCAAAATACTGACAAAACACTATCATGAAATGACATTTTGTGATGGGTTTTGACTGCTCAGGTTTGTGCTCTCGTGAAAACTGTAATTCTAACAGTCATGGAAGGCAAGTCTCACTAAATATTGTCATTTTTTTGTTTTTTTTCCAAATACAGTATTGCCATAACATTATCTTTAATAAGGTTTAAACAAGCCCCCTGTCTACACGTACCATGTATCTTAGAATGTCATGTTTCCATTGCAGTTCTACAAAATATGTTTTTTTTTAAATCTCCCAAAAAACCACATCAAGCAAATGTAAAGACTTTTTTTTTCCCAAATACATGTTTCCATTAAACATATTTTCAATTCACTCAATCAAATTGTGCAATTTGGAGGGTAATAGAAACCTGCCTAATGGGTGCCCAAATACCTGTCCTCCTACTCTGAACATTAGAAAACCAATCTACCAGTGATAATGTATCAGTTTATTAAAGCTCATTAGACTAACCGACATAAGTCGGTGCAACACGAGTAATGCTAGACCTGAATTGAACATTGCAGGGTTTAGTGTGTGTTTTATATTGGCTACAACTTTGGTGTTGACTGATCCATCATTGGGTGGGTCTGGAAAAACTACTTTGTGCTCACATTTCAAGGCATTTTCTATTATATGAGTTTCTATTTTCCTGAAAAGTGCTGAGTAATTGCTGCTACACTAATCGCTGTGATGTTGAGTGCTTGTGCGGAACCAAATGTAATGGTTGATAGGGGAGGTCACGTGACACTGACATCATTACTAATCAGATCTGTACATTTCATCATAAAATTCCCAAAACAACCAAAATCCTAACACCACAAAATTTGGGAACTTCCCACTAGTTCTAGGGTCCACTACCCCTAGTCCCAGTATTAAGGAGAGCATGCTGAAGTTGTTTTTACATTTTTGGTGTTGCACTAAAGTAGATTAAGTAATGTTACAAAAAAAATTATGGCGAACTGACATTGTTTTTTAGATTTATAGACAACAGTACAACTAAAGGTGATTCATGGTGTACAGTGGTGTTCAGAATAATAGTAGTGCTATGTGACTAAAAAGATTAATCCAGGTTTTGAGTATATTTCTTATAGTTACATGGGAAACAAGGTACCAGTAGACTCAGTAGATTCTCACAAATCCAACAAGACCAAGCATTCACGATATGCACACTCTTAAGGCTATGAAATTGGGCTATTAGTAAAAAAAAAAGTAGAAAAGGGGGTGTTCACAATAATAGTGTGGCATTCAGTCAGTGAGTTTGTCAATTTTGTGGAACAAACAGGTGTGAATCAGGTGTCCCCTATTTAAGGATGAAGCCAGCATCTGTTGAACATGCTTTTCTCTTTGAAAGCCTGAGGGAAAATGGGACGTTCAAGACACTGTTCAGAAGAACAGCGTAGTTTGATTAAAAAGTTGATTGGAGAGGGGAAAACTTATACGCACGTGCAAAAAATTATAGGCTGTTCATCTACAATGATCTCCAATGCTTTAAAATGGACAAAAAAAAAAAACAGATGCGTGGAAGAAAACGGAAAACAACCATCAAAATGGATAGAAGAATAACCAGAATAGCAAAGGCTCACCCACTGATCAGCTCCAGGATGATCAAAGACAGTCTGGAGTTACCTGTAAGTGCTGTGACAGTTAGAAGACTCCTGTGTGAAGTTAATTTATTTGCAAGAATCCCCCGCAAAGTCCCTCTGTTAAATAAAAGACGTGCAGAAGAGGTTACAATTTGCCAAAGAACACATCAACTGGCCTAAAGAGAAATGGAGGAATATTTTGTGGACTCTGATGAGAGTAAAATTGTTCTTTTTGGGTCCAAGGGCCACAGACAGTTTGTGAGATGACCCCCAAACTTTAAATTCAAGCCACAGTTCACAGTGAAGACAGTGAAGCATGGTGGTGCAAGCATCATGATATGGGCATGTTTCTCCTACTATGGTGTTGGGCCTATATATATTGCATACCAGGTATCATGGATCAGTTTGGATATGTCAAAATACTTGAAGAGGTCATGTTGCCTTATGCTGAAGAGGACATGCCCTTGAAATGGGTGTTTCAACAAGACAATGATCCCAAGCATACTAGTAACCGAGCAAAATCTTGGTTCCAAACCAACAAAATTAATGCCTCGCAGATGTGAAGAAATCATGAAAAACTGTGGTTATACAACTAAATACTAGTTTAGTGATTCACAGGATTGCTAAAAAAGCAGTTTGAACATAATAGTTCTGAGTTTGTAGCGTCAACAGCAGATGCTACTATTATTGTGAACACCCCCTTTTCTACTTTTTTTTTAATACTAATAGCCCAATTTCATAGCCTTAGGAGTGTGCATATCATGAATGCTTGGTCTAGTTGGATTTGTGAGAATCTACTGGTACCTTGTTTCCCATGTAACAATAAGAAATATACTCAAAACCTGGATTAATCTTTTTAGTCACATAGCACTACTATTATTCTGAACACTACTGTATGTCAACAGAATCATACACTTTATTTTTGTAAACTGAACAAAACTGGATCTGGTTTTTAGCTATTTGAAAGTATTACATTTATTTGTGAAGTTTAAAATTAGTTTGGTGTTGTAAAATACACCCTCAAATAATATAAAGAGGTTATGGACCCTAGGATGAGTGGACCCTCCGCATAAAAATCAGCCAGGGGCATCCGGTTATCTTATTCTTTCATTTTACAAGTGGCCCCTTTGGGACAACAGAACTTGGCCATTGGCTCTTGAAATATTCAAGTTTGAGACCATAGCTTTAAGGAATGGATTTAAACATTTTGCAGTGCAGATAGTGAAGGAAAACATGCCAGATTACAGAACATATGACATTAAGAACAGACAAGTAAATAAGATCCTGTCAGATAAAATGAAAGACGGAGACACATGCAGAGATAATTACGTACCAAACACAACAATACGAGGACTGAGAGGGTAGTGAGGTGGGTCAGACACTCCTACGGAAAAAGAGACAGCCTGTGTGACCAATACAGCAAATCAGCCAGCATGTCATAAACAACGAGGACACGTCGGGTCCTCAGGCAGAAATCAGTCACAAGGCAGGACAGTCATAAGTGGCAGAGACAATCCAACAACAGCGCACATAGTAGTTCTGCATTCATATCAAAACATGCCAGTGTGGAAAGGAAAGACAGGAAAAGTGTTTGGAATGTGATATCTACACCCTCGCCTGCATGCTTAAAGGGAAACTGTCCAGAAAATGAATGTATTAAGCATGGACAAGACCGTCATCATGTCACTTACATTCAAAGACAGACTATATGGAAAAAAAAATACAGTAGAATATAAATGACTGCAGACAGAGGCTGCAACCAAGGATCACTTTCACTAATCTGACAATTTTATGATTAGTCGTTCAGTCGGTGACAGAATGTATTAACACACAATGTTCGATCTGGTTTCCCAGAGCCCACAGTGACATCTTTATCTGGCTTTGACGAAGCAAGAGTCTGAAAGTTATTTAAATTTCAGAAAAATATAAAAAAAAAGGGAGCAAAATATCAGATTTGACAAGCTGAGTCAAAGTTTTATATCCCCCCACTGAAAATAATTAGTTTAATTATACGGCTGTGTTGCTATGCATGCTCTGATTGGCTGATTACGGGTCTGATATGGGACGATATCAGACCGGTTACCATGACAGTCCGGAACACGTATCACTTTTGTTACAAACCAGAAAGCTAAAACCACGATTAGGAAAACCAAGTCGGACATGAACGTACTCCATAAATATTTAAATAGCATCAGAAAAAAGCACACAGATTGAAAGTTTACCAGCTAATGAACGGACCATCTGCTAACAAGTTATATAGTAGCCATATAATAAACAGATAATTAACTGAACGCGAGGTCTGTACGGGAAAATATCAGACCAAGGTGTAAGTACAGACTGAGCGCTCGGCCCGTACTTACAACTCAGTCTGATGTTTTCCCGTGCAGACCTTGCACTCAGTTAATAATCCTTTAATATTAGCAAGCTAGCAAATGCAACAAAACAAACACACACAAAAACCCATTGCATTTTTAAATTTATGTGATTCAGGTATGTTACATGTTAGATTATCAAGGGAGGTCTCACAGAAAAGACTTGGGAACCACAATCGTATCTGATTAAACAACTAATTGTTTCCTTCCTACCACACCGTCAAAGCTTCAGTTTTGCTTTAATATCACAGAAATTTTGTCTCCACATCTATATTAGGAACACTTCAATAAGTACATTAACTGTCATAAGTTACAGCAGTAAACGTTAACAAATGTATTTAGTAATCATTTATTAATGTTTAGCTAATGCAGTAATAAGCATTAACTAACAGTGAATTAGAGCTATTTGGTTTAGTAATAATTTATTAATGTATCCAATATCTTTATAAATTATTAAATAATGTATAATTTAATACCTTATTTAACATAAACACCCTTAATAAATGATTGCCAAACAAACAAACATTAATTAAAGTGCAACCTTTTATTATTTTTTAGTTTTCTGCATGAAAATGCAACTACACAATGAAGTCTTCTTTTTGTAGATATACATTCTTTAAGGGGCATAATACGCAAATGTTTATTTACTTTTAACAGCTAAACAGCTAAACACAGTTAAAATTTCATATTGCCATATTTTCCAGAGTATAAGTCACTTTTTTTAAACTAATTTGGGAGGTCCTCTGACTTATACGCCGGTGCAACTTAAATAAAGAAAAATCACACATTTGTTGTGAATAATAATTATAATGACTATTTAAATTGGATTTTCCCAGGAATCAAAGAAAAAAGCGAAATAAACCCCAATAATGAAATAATAAAAAGTACACTTCAACAAGGCATATTAAAGAGCTGATAATAGAGAAAAAGGTGCAAATTATACTCCAGTGTGACCTATATATGAGATTCTACTCTTCAAGAAACATTTTTTTTTTTAAACTGGTGCGGCTTACACTCTGCTGCAAATTATACCCCAGAAAATACAGTACACATCCTGTAAATGGCACAATTCTATAAATGAGTGAAGAAAACAAGGCTTTAAACTAGTTTGTGGAATGAAAACAAAAAGCAGAAACTTTTGGTATCTTGCTAGGAATGAAACCGAAACCATAAACTTTATATTTTTTTATGTTCCAGAACAGAATTGTTATTTTAAAATAACGATAACCGGTTAATACAGTTATTTTTTTGTTACTGAAAAGGTTTCCATTTATAACAACCCGGTGAGGTTCACTTCCAGTTATTTTTGTTTTTGCTGGTGGGACAAAGCGCAAGCATCCTGTGTTTCATGCTGAGAATGCACCCAGAGTAGACAAACGTAGAGGGAGTTTTTGTTTTTTTGTCTTAGTGGAATTTATTTTCGAGATGATGGATTGCCTGAACGCTGGCATGAATAAATGAAGCACTGTGGCGAGGGACTTCTTTAAAATTCTGTGTTTTTCAGTAATTGCCATGATAAGGAATTAAAGTATTTCCCAGACGATGTCCTCCAAAACAAGGACGTTGTATCGTCAGGCTGTGATGACGAATCCGACTGAAACAACGTAGCAGGTCAGAATAAGACTTTATATTTACTCAGTGTGTGAATGGTTTTAGGAAGTGGCTATTTCTATGTAGCCATATCAATAACATTCATACGTAGCGCAGCCTTGTTATGGTTAAGGTTAGGGGTTATTGTTATGGTCATGTGAGGACTGTAGCTTTTGCTGTTGAGCCAATCAATGGGCAGTAGCGGGTTTTTGCAGGCTTCTCTGCAACACGAACAGCAATACGGCGCTCACGACTGTATTATTTGTAGTCTTGACTCATTGACAGCATTGTAGATGTCTTTAATGCTGGAAATTAGTCTTAACAGTCATGCCAAATGATGTCATGATTGGGCAGCACAGTGGATTAGTGGTTAGCACTGTTGCCTCACAGCAAAAAGGCCACAGGCTCGATTCCCACCTGTGGCCTTTCTGTGTGGAGTTTGCGTGTTCTCCCTGTGTTTGCGTGGGTTTCCTCTGGGTGCTCCGGTTTCCTCCCCCATTTAAAGACATGCAGGTTAGGTGGACTGGAAACTTTATAATTGTCCAGGTCTTGATCTCAATGGGACTAATCTGGCTAAATAAAAGCAAAAAATTTAAAAAAAATCGCAGTTGTTATGATGTCAAGTTGAAATGCTGAAAAATCCAACTGGACTTTCTGTTTGCATCATTTTGTCCAAGTTGAGGTTTATCTTTAAAACATGCCACAAATGCGCCATATAGGTGAGCCACGGCGCAATGTACCATTAATGAAGTGAGAGGGTTGTGGCAAAGAGCAGCTCCTTTCCATTTAAAGCGACAGGCAAAGGAAAAAAAAAAAAGAAAAAGAAAAGATATTTAGGTTTGGTTTCTAATGTGACATTGTTAATGTAAACTGAATACTAATTTAATTCTGGCAAAGTGCAGTTTAACAGTTTTTAAGCATCTGTAGTGGTCACATTCAGGCCATTGATCGTTAGACATCTGCGCGCAATGGTTAACTGGTTTACACAGCCTCCGTTCGTCCCTGCGGCATTATGGCCCAGGATGATTCACACTTCTGGTATACGACCATGCGGTGAGAATGTTGTGGTTATACTACTTGTTCTCTCTTTCTCTCTCCCCCTGTCGCTTACAGACTCAACTGCTCATATAAGGAGCTGAGCAGCTCTCAGTGGGAACTGTGACCATATTTAGAGCTGCCTGTCGACTTGTTTGACTTGGCCGCAGGCCTCTCTAACAAGTGGTCTGTCTTACAGAAATCTTGGCCAGATCCGATAAATAAACTTACAACAAACATCGTACTGCCATGCGTTCCAAACATGGCCACAGTTTAACTTCAACCCTCAACCGGTCGCCTGGCAACTCAGCCTCACCGTGTGTGCAATCCAATCCAGATGTTCATGGCTACACACGTAACCTTTCTTCACGTTGCTCAAAAAGCTTATGTGAAATGGCCTTCCTTACAAAGAAAATGTTCCCCAAAAGAGCAGGTTTTTTTTTTTTTCTTTTTCGAGGAGTGAGAGAGGCCTTCTATTTTCACTGAACTCTGTGGCTTTTTGAAATAACAGCATGGCCGTGGGCTATTTCTGTTTTTTTTTTTTTTTTTCCAGCAGCACTATTCTCAAACACAAAGAGACATCTTCCCATAAAAGTTTCTTCAAAGCAATTCTTCAAGGAAGACATTAAGCATCTTTACATCCAGCATGTGGCATACTGACACTGTAACTAATAGTATACAAATAATGAATGTTTATAACTGCAGTGGTAAGAAGACCTGCATGAGTTGAAAGATGGAACACACCCTTCAATTTAGATGATGTCTCATTGAATGGTACATCTTTCAGCGAAAAAAAATTTATTCTTTCCATTGCATGGAAAACATTCATTATTTGTTTTATATGACACGTAAATAGATCCACATCATTTTATATATGATTTTACTTAACATTAGAGAGATGTTTCTTCTTAGAGCAGGAACTAGAGGTCAATGGGATCCAACAGGTCACTCCGGCCAGCAGACAGCTTGGCCGACACACCGCTGACCAGCGTAGCAGTCGCTGAGGAGTTTATTGACGTGTGGAAACATACATGGGTGATTCTTAGACTACAGGCACTTATGTCCTTTGATCATATTGTATGAAAAACAGAAAAAAGGGGAAATTTCACACTTTTATAGTTATCTTTACAATGAAAGTATGTTAAGAAATTTGTTCTAGTACTCTATGATGACTTTTTCACCTTTTGTCAGCATCATTATATGCAAATATTGCCGTTTTGTGCTTGTCCCACACCCAGACTTTTGATCTTCAATGATAAAAATGAATGGTAAAGAAACATTTTTTCTAATGTTTTAAAATATCTCTGAATAAAATATCAGTAAAATAATCAAAACATAATTGGGGTATTCAATGTCATACAACTGTTGTGATTTTTTTTTCAACAAAATGTAGTTGTCCCACACTATTGCCGTAATTTCCACCACAACACTGTAATGTCCCTAAACAGTTTGTATGAAAGATTGTTTGGGTAGTTTCTATGGAGATAAACAGTGACATCAGAGCACATGTATATAGCGCCAAATCACAACAAACAGTTGCCCCAAGGCGCTTTATATTGTAAGGCAATGGTGTGGTGGAAATTACATTTATAAGGCCAATAGTGCCTGTAGTTAAAGAATCACCCACATCTCCTCTCTTAAATCCAGCCCAAAAAAAAAAAAAAAAAAAATTTTTTTTTTAAATATCAAGACAAGTACTTGTCCAACTCTTCATCTGACAGAGCTTCAACAGCCAATAAAGATGTCTCAGCAAACACTGCGGCTGCTGAATTTAGCTTCCTTGTATCACTGAAGTATTTTATGAGAGGCTAATGGAGCTATGCAACAGTGTGAAACAGATGGGAGAAAAATGCATGGTTAATAGTCCAAAAGTGACGCTTGTGACATCACCTGTGTCATAATGAACACCACATGACATAGAACCCACCACTCAAATGACAAGCATCTACAACCCCTGGCAAAAATTATGGAATCACCGGCCTCGCAGGATGTTCATTCAGTTGTTTAATTTTGTAGAAAAAAAGCAGATCACAGACATGACACAAAACTAAAGTCATTTCAAATGGCAACTTTCTGGCTTTAAGAAACACTATAAGAAGTCAGGAAAACAAAATTGTGGCAGTCAGTAACGGTTACTTTTTTAGACCAAGCAGAGGGAAAAAAATATGGAATCACTCAATTCTGAGGAAAAAATTATGGAATGAAAAACAAAAGAACGCTCCAACACGTCACTAGTATGTTTTTGCACCACCTCTGGCTTTTATAACAGCTTGCAGTCTCTGAGGCATGGACTTAATGAGTGACAAACAGTACTCTTCATCAATCTGGCTCCAACTTTCTCTGATTGCTGTTGCCAGATCAGCTTTGCAGGTTGGAGCCTTGTCATGGACCATTTTCTTCAATTTCCACCAAAGATTTTCAACTGGATTAAGATCCGGACTATTTGCAGGCCATGACATTGACCCTATGTATCTTTTTGCAAGGAATGTTTTCACAGTTTTTGCTCTATGGCAAGATGCATTATCATCTTGAAAAATGATTTTATCATCCCCAAACATCCTTTCAATTGATGGGATAAGTGTCCAAAATATCAACGTAAACTTGTGCATTTATTGATGATGTAATGACAGCCGTCTCCCCAGTGCCTTTACCTGACATGCAGCCCCATATCGTCAATGGCTGTGGAAATTTACATGTTCTCTTCAGGCAGTCATCTTTATAAATCTCATTGGAACGGCACCAAACAAAAGTTCCAGCATCATCACCTTGCCCAATGCAGATTCGAGATTCATCACTGAATATGACTTTCATCCAGTCATCCACAGTCCACAATTGCTTTTCCTTAGCCCATTGTAACCTTGTTTTTTTTCTGTTTAGGTGTTAATGATGGCTTTCGTTTAGCTTTTCTGTATGTAAATCCCATTTCCTTTAGGTGGTTTCTTACAGTTCGGTCACAGACGTTGACTCCAGTTTCCTCCCATTTGTTCCTCATTTGTTTTGTTGTGCATTTTCGATTTTTGAGACATATTGCTTTAAGTTTTCTGTCTTGACGCTTTGATGTCTTCCTTGGTGTACCAGTATGTTTGCCTTTAACAACCTTCCCATGTTGTTTGTAGTTGGTCCAGAGTTTAGACACAGCTGACTGTGAACAACCAACATCTTTTGCAACATTGCGTGATGATTTACCCTTTTAAGAATTTGACAATCCTCTCCTTTGTTTCAATTGATATCTCTCGTGTTGGAGCCATGATTCATGTCAGTCCACTTCGTGCAACAGCTCTCCAAGGTGTGATCACTCCTTTTTAGATGCAGACTAACGAGCAGATCTGATTTGATGCAGGTGTTAGTTTTGGAGATGAAAATTTACAGGGTGATTCCATAATTTTTTCCTCAGAATTGAGTGATTCCATATTTTTTTCCCTCTGCTTGGTCTAAAAAAGTAACCGTTACTGACTGCCACAGTTTTTTTTTTCCTGATTTCTTATAGTGTTTCTTAAAGCCAGAAAGTTGCCATTTGAAATGACTTTAGTTTTGTGTCATGTCTGTGATCTGCTTTTTTTCTACAAAATTAAACAACTGAATGAACATCCTCCGAGGCCGGTGATTCCATAATTTTTGCCAGGGGTTGTATTTAGGTGCCATATAATCATGTTTAACCTTTAATGCCACATTTTTCTTTACATCTACCGTTTTGCATATTTTTTTTTTTTTTTTTTTTTACTTAAGAGTACAATTCAAACTAGTACAAAAACCAAATTTTCAAGTGAAAACAAAGCAGCGGTGACCACAGTTTAGCTAATCAACAAATGGATAATTAGCCGAAGCAAACTTTTTGTTAGCAGATTAGCTTTACAGATAACTTTCTGTACCATTAGCGGACCGATTAGCTTCCACTAAATTTAGTTATGCTAACTTTAACTGTTGGCGCTTACACACCAATCTTACAATCTATATTATAATAGACAAGTGGCCTCTGTGTGCATACGTATGTATGGCTTTGATCACGGCAAAACAAAGGAGAGATGACATTTGTTGTTTGGTATGCTTATGTATTTTGGGTCAAGGATGAATGCTGCAAAAACGGAAAGTTGACAGGACTAATATTTTTTTGAGAAATTAGTGATATTAGCTAACACAGTGAACAATGGCCATTGTGCTGCAATGCACAATGGGAATTTGAGGTTTGGGGATTTAAATGGGGGCCGTAGGTGCAGAATGGCTGCCAAGCTTCCATCAGTTTGCCCTAGGGCAGCTGTGGCTACACTAATAGCTTACCACCACCAATGTGTGTGAATATGTTAGTGTATGATTAATGCAACTTGTAAAGTGCTTTGGGTGTCTTGAAAAGCGCTCTATAAATCTGTCTTTATCATTATTAATTATTATTATAATTAAATGTTATTGTGGTTCATGTTAGTTTAACAGTATTGTTAGTGTTATTTATTGTGTTTTTGTAGTTCAACTGGTTTAGTCAGTAAAGTGTTGTGCTTTTAATGTCTTCCACTGCAGTCTGTCAAATTAAAAGCACCTGCTTACAGCAGAATGCAGAAAAGATAAAAAGCTCTGCGTACATGCATGCATGCGTGCAATTTTGATCACGCACAAACTGAGGAGAGCTGACATTTGCCATTTGGTGTGTTTATGTATTTTGGGTCAAGTATTAACGGTGCTAACACATTGACAGGACTAATATTTTTAGTGAAGCTACTTATATTAACTAACAACATTGAACAATATATTTACATTCTGGACTCACACACCAATCCAGCTGGGAGTGGTAAATCATCTATATATTAAAAGCATGAGTGTGCGTGTGATTTTATTCAGTAAGTTCAATGTAAGTACATAATATAATTGTAAATACATTAAACATACATGGATGACACAAGAAAGTGAAAACACTTATTTCCATTGTGGTCCATTTAAAAATCAAATGACAAAATAGAAATAAAAATAAAATAATAACAAGAGCAGCTCGGTCACTCGGGAGGAGCTCGGAGTCGAGCCGCTGCTCCTCCACGTCGAAAGGAGTCAGTTGAGGTGGCTCAGGCATCTTTTCCGGATGCCCCCTGGGCGCCTCGTTGGAGAGGTGTTCCGGGCACGTCCCATTGGGAGGAGGCCCCGGGGAAGACCCAGGACACGCTGGAGGGATTACAATTCTCGGCTGGCTTGGGAACGCCTTGGGGTTCCCCCGGAGGAGCTGGGGGAGGTGTGTGTGGATCGGGAGGTCTGGGCGGCTTTGCTTGAGCTGCTGCCCCCGCGACCCGACTCCGGATAAAGCGGAATAAATTGGATGGATGGATAATAACAAGAGCAATCCAAGATTTCTGACAGCCGCCAATCTAGATCCGGATCATCTCCAAAATTCAGTGGTGTCTTCCATGCCGTAGTATGTATATCTGTGGTGCAAATTTGGTGAGAATCCGTGAAGTAGTTTTGATGTAATCCTTCAAAGCCTATATAAAGTAAAATCTTGATCCAGAATACGGATCCAGAACACCTCCAAAATTTAATGGAGTCTTCCATGGCCTAACATCTTTATCTGGTGAAAATATCATTAAAATCTGAGCAGTAGTTTTGACATAATCCTGATAACAGGCAGACAGACAAATAAATAAATGCCAGTAATTTATTATGTCCTTGGCAGACATGATAATCATGAAGGACAGTTGATATTAATTTATGTTTAAAGAATTCCAATCTGTAAGAAGTGATACTCAGCTTTTGGAAGCAACCAGTGACTAACTACGGGAAATGCCTTCCATTTTATAATGTCATCATCTGTATTGGCTCCATTTTAATAATTTTGCTCAGTCTTTTTGATGCATTGCTCACCACTTCCGGAATTCAGATCAATTCATTTAGTTCTTTGTTCGATTACACGGCTATACTGTAGCTTATCTGTGAGTCTGTTTCCTGTTCCAGCTGTACCACAGTAAGGACACAGCAGAACGGAGGATAACCTCATTTAGCGTTGCAGCTAAAAATACTTGGAATAAAAATGAAAAAAAAAAAATAAATAAAAAAATCAAACTAATCTTTGACAAAGGCGACAATGTGCTTTTACACCTCTTAGAAGGTTTGATTGGTAAGATTTGGTTAATCACAAACAACACATACCAGCGACAGTACTCCGTTGATCTGTTGATTTGGGTCTTATTATTTATTTACCAAATGGGCTCCAAAACAAGGGCAGGGTTTCTCTGTATAGTCCCCGAGCAAGACGGTTGATTCCTGCTCAGTATGTGGGTCACACCACCATTACACGCAATAACTGAACTTCATAATATTTGGGATACAACAACTTAAAAAAAAAGTCAGAACTGATAACTGCCATGATGTCATTAAAATATTTTATTATTATGTAATAATGATAGTACTGAAAGAATATTATTGTAAATTATAAATACACACACACACACACACACACACTATATACATATACACTCAACAAAAATATAAACGCAACACTTTTGGTTTTGCTCCCATTTTGTATGAGATGAACTCAAAGATCTAAAACTTTTTCCACATACACAATATCACCATTTCCCTCAAATATTGTTCACAAACCAGTCTAAATCTGTGATAGTGAGCACTTCTCCTTTGCTGAGATAATCCATCCCACCTCACAGGTGTGCCATATCAAGATGCTGATTAGACACCATGATTAGTGCACAGGTGTGCCTTAGACTGCCCACAATAAAAGGCCACTCTGAAAGGTGCAGTTTTATCACACAGCACAATCTCACAGATGTCGCAAGATTTGAGGGAGTGTGCAGTTGGCATGCTGACAGCAGGAATGTCAACCAGAGCTGTTGCTCGTGTATTGAATGTTCATTTCTCTACCATAAGCCGTCTCCAAAGTCGTTTCAGAGAATTTGGCAGTACATCCAACCAGCCTCACAACCGCAGACCACGTGTAACCACACCAGCCCAGGACCTCCACATCCAGCACGTTCACCTCCAAGATCGTCTGAGACCAGCCACTCGGACAGCTGCTGAAACAATTGGTTTGCATAACCAAAGAATATCTGCACAAACTGTCAGAAACCGTCTCAGGGAAGCTCATCTGCATGCTCGTCGTCCTCATCGGGGTCTCGACCTGACTCCAGTTCTTCATCGTAACCGACTTGAGTGGGCAAATGCTCACATTCGCTGGCGTTTGGCACGTTGGAGAGGTGTTCTCTTCACGGATGATGCGAAGGAGATGTGTTGCACTGCATGAGGCAAATGGTGGTCACACCAGATACTGACTGGTATCCCCCCCAATAAAACAAAACTGCACCTTTCAGAGTGGCCTTTTATTGTGGGCAGTCTAAGGCACACCTGTGCACTAATCATGGTGTCTAATCAGCATCTTGGTATGGCACACCTGTGAGGTGGGATGGATTATCACAGCAAAGGAGAAGTGCTCACTATCACAGATTTAGACTGGTTTGTGAACAATATTTGAGGGAAATGGTGATATTGTGTATGTGGAAAAAGTTTTAGATCTTTGAGTTCATCTCATACAAAATGGGAGCAAAACCAAAAGTGTTGCGTTTATATTTTTGTTGAGTATATATATATATATATATATATATATATAAACATGTTTTGAGGTTTGTGGTCTTTATGTAAGTATTAATTTGCTAATAAAAATATTTAAATACATTCTAATTATTTATTGATTGGAATGATTTCCAGCAACTATTGTGCTGTCAAGGTTTGCGTTTTATTAAATATTTAATATGGCTTTTATCCAAATGCAGCACTGTCCAAAGGTTTTAAGCATCTCAGATTTCTGAGTAAAATGCAATTACAACCCTCCTCCCCAATCACTGGGTCATCAGAAAATGAAACTTGAAATATGCCAACATTTGCACCCGCCCCCCAAAAAAGAGAGCATTTATATTGAAATAAATATATAAGAAGAAGAAGAAAAAAAAAACCCTTGGTAGGTGCACTTCCAGAATTAACAACAGTTATGATCACTTAATTATAACATTATACCCCAAAATAAATAAATCTGAATACAACCCAATTTCCCTACAAACTGCAGTAAACTATTTCAAAGAAAGTTGCCTCAATTAACAACCTGTTTGTTCCATTTTTATTAAACACAATTTGTTCCATTTCTTATAGCAGAACTGATATTCGTAAACATTTTTGGGCTAATAGGATTGTAAAAATGTGGAACTCAGACAGAAATATTGTGAACTGTAATGTCATTTCATTTAAGAATGCTTTAAGTTAAATTTATGAGGTAGGGGGAGTTACATGTCAATACACCCCTTGATTTTACATTGATTTTTTAATGGTGAATAAAGTATCTATCTAACCTAATTTTTAAAAGTAGAAAAATGGACCCACACTTTATATTTTGCAGCTTTTAAGAATAAAAAAAAAAATTAGGCACACTGCATGATTACTACTGTAATATCTTACAAAACATTTTAAAAACCTACAATCATTTAGTTAATGCAACATGTCATAACTAATTTACAGGAATAGATTTTGCGTGGGAATCACAGCACTCATTTTTATCTGTATGGGTGCAAATAAGACATTACATTAAAATACACGAGTTCAGCTTCCCGTGACCACAAATATACATTTTCCACAGAGAAGTGGTGGATTCTCGACCGGTTTTCCTCAATACTATTAACTTTAAGTTGGTTTTATCCCTTTTGAGTCAAAGTGTTGTTTGGCAGAATAAACACAGACCTTATTTCCTCTTTGTGGACGCAGCAACCTTTTTGTAAAACGTTTAAACGAAGAACAAATCCAGTACTCACCCAAATCCTCCATAGCACGAGTTTAAAGGAGCGCTTTTCTCCAGGCAGGATTCGAACAGAAACGTTTAGTGTACAGACTGAAGCTTTTGTTCGCGTCGGTCCTCCTGAAGAACTTCTTGGACAGACACCGTTATCCGAGGAGGAGGAGGAGGAGGTGTCCCGTTTCTTCTTTTTTTCCCCCTCCTTCCTGTCTGCAGGCTGCAGAAGGCCCACTGAAATAAAATGTGGTTACATTCTCCGGACACGCGTCACCCTGCACATTCCTAGTCCGTATTTGGGATCCAAAACGGCAACACCAGCAGCAAAAACATTGCAGGACTCTTCTAAATTCTATTTTATTTGCAATAATATATTGCAGTAATAAAAGCTACTTGTTAGAGCAACCATAGGCAGCTCTAGGTTGGGGCACGATGGGGTTGTAGCTGTCCATTGATTGGCTTTCCACATTTTGTTATTTTATAGCCTTATTCCAAAGTGGAGCAAATTTATTAAAAATAAAAAAGTAATAGATCACATGTACATAAGTATTATACACCCTTTGCTTAGTACTTTGTTGGTGCATCTGGCAGCAATTACAGCCTCAATTCTTCTGGAACATGATGCCACAAGCTTGGAGCACCTATCTTTGGGCAGTTTTGCCCATTCGTCTTTGCAGCAGTTAAACTGGATTCAGGTCTGGGCTCTGGCTGGGACACTCAAGGACATTCAGTTATCCTGAAGCTACTCCTTTGATATCTTGGCTGTGTGTTTAGGAACATTGTCCTGCCGAAAGATGAACCGTCGCCCCAGTCTGAAGTCAAGAGTGCTCTGGAGCAGGTTTTCATCCAGGATGACTCTGTACATTGCTGCATTCATCTTTCCCTCAATCCTGACTAGTCTCCCAGTTCCCGCCCCTGAAAAACATCCCCACAGCATGATGCTGTCACCACCATGCTTCACTGTAGTGATGGTGCCTGGTTTCCTCCAAACATGGCACCTTTCAGTCATGCTGAAGAGTTCAATCTTTGTCTCATCAGACCAGAGAATTTTGTTTCTCATGGCAAACTCCAGGTGGGCTGCAATGTGCCTTTTACTAAGGAGCAGCTTGCATCTGGCCACTCTACCATACAGGCCTGATTGGTGATTTGCTGCAGAGATGGTTATCCTTCTGGAAGGTTCTCCTCTCTCCACAGAGGAATGCTGAAGCTCTGGCAGACTGACCATCAGGTTCTTGGTCACCTCCCTGACTAAGGCCCTTCTCCTCTGATCACTCAGTTTAGACGGGCAGCCAGCTCTAGGAAGAAATGTTTCTGTACCTTTCCCTGTCTCAAAGGTCAATTCCTTTTACTTCATACTTGTACTTCATACTTTGAGCTTCATGGCAAAGGCTATGAATACTTATGTACATGTGATTTTTTTCATTTATTTTTAATAAATTTACAAAAAAAAATTTTACAAAAAAAAAAATCACATTGTCATTATGGGGTATTGTGTGTAGAATTTTCAGGCAAAAAATGAATTTCATCCATTGTAGAATAAGGCTGTAAGATAAAAGTACTGTGAATACTTTCCGGATGATGCACTGTATCAAATCTTAATCTTACCCATCGGCCATACAGCTTTGAGTAATTCTGCACTCACAAGTTGAGATGTAAGTGGCAGACAGTAAACAGGATAGTTTTACTGTTTTTAATGAGATGACGTAGCGTGGCAATTGCACACTGCAACAGCATTTGCCAACAAGATGTTGAAAATTTTCAACTCTTACCACCTGCTGCAGCGACAAGGACAAACAGGAGAAAAGACGGGTAGTGAGAGATGGACTATTTAAGTGGAGTCACCTGGTTTTAATTAGTTAAAGGTATACGAGTTGTGTGATTATTAGAGGAACTAAGCTATAACCTCACAAAAAGTGACCCTTTTAAACAACCATCAGCGACTGATCGTATTGACTTGTCTTGATAGTCCAGCTCCCGGTTTCTAAGTCCACCCTCTAAAAAAACAGCCTGGATCCACTCATGTTTAATGACTACAAAGCGGCACTGGAGTCACTGAATTGTGAATCTGAACACTGGCCGCTGATTGGTTTAGAGTTCCTACATCATCATCATTACAACTTCACAAGCCTTTGCAATGGAAAGAAAAAAAAAAAAATTGCTCACAGCTTTTATCATGCAACAATTGTCATTTCCACAGCACCCTCTGGTGGTCACAGTCAAAAGGCATTAGGTGTCACCAATTTCTTGTGGTTATTTAATGGGGCAAGAAGTGCTACCAGCACACTAGAGGTACCACACAATAAAATTTGTGCAATTGTACATAGTATGACATATGAAGAGCAGCATGGGTTGGTAAGATTAGACTTTACTTGTGTGAAGCACCTTGAGGCAACTTTGTTATAATTTGGTGCTATATAAAATGAAATAAAAAAAAAAGGTATGCTATCAGAATATAATCTCTCTGCTAAACACTTACTGGAACTATCTGAAGCCTGGGTAAACCACCTGACCAAGCATTTCCTCTGTTGACATCTCTTAACTTGATGTATGTGTCTTCACCATAACCCAAAAACAAAATTATTTACTATTCAAAATCCTGTTTGCCTCAGTCTCTCATTACCCAATTGATCTGGTCCTGTAGCAATTATTATATTTGCTTTGGTATGTGTATTAGCATAAGTATATAACAGATTGTTGCCTTGTTATAACTGTGCAAAAATCCTGACGAAAGAAACATGATTCCAGATGGAAGTTTTCTCAAATTTGCATTTCCCTCCTATCAAATAAGATTTGTTTTTTAAACACTTGCTATGGCCAGTTCTACATGCTTTTCAAAATTCAGTTGTTTTCCCCCGCAACCAAATCTGGAGCCGCCACTGGCTACCCATCAATTTCATCCCTGTATAATTGTCATGCACAATTAACATTATGACATTTAGCAACTCAAAAGTCACTGGAGGAATTTTCACAATAACTAATTTATTTGCCTTCTGCCATTAAAAAGATGTAAAATCTCCACGCCCAGTTCCTTTGTGACGTCCCCGTACAATATGTGAACATTAGTGGAACACAACACATGCTGAGTGATTTAAACACCCTAGGACTTTTAAATGACCAGATTTTAATAGTTTTTTAATATGTGGCATGAATGTTGGTCTTGAGACGTTTGATGTACTAAAAAGCAGGTGGTGGTGTTTATCCAAAGATGCTGAAAAATTAATAATTAAAAAGAATGGTGGGGTGGAGGATATGGCATCCAAGGGTGTGATAACACACTTCATGGCCCTATAACACCACACCCCGACCCCCCCCCCCCCCCCCCACTACCACAAAACAAAACAAAATAAAGAAATCCAAATTCCATACCTGCACTTACCATATGACCCCATCTGGAGTAAATATTAAATTTTATCCCCCTTAATTCAGACATGTTGACAAAATACTGGAATCATTATTTTGGAATAATAATAATAATAATATAAAGAAATATTTAGTTAATCAAGCTCACAGTTCCAGGCAATGTTCATGTGATTAGTTAATATGCCACATTGTTGACGGCATTGTGTGGTAATGTTTGCAATTTTAAAACTCAAGTTTAACACCAAAAATCTCTCTCATCATTCCCGTATGTCACATGATATCTGATCAAACATTCCTCCGTTATGCAGGAGGTCGCAACCTTTAATCTCAGTGCAACAAACGTACAAAAAGTAACAAGTTAACATACTACGTTATCCCAACAGGGAGAAAGATTAAAACAAAACTTTCAAACATATTATAATAAAGACTTTCTTTTCTGTAGAAATGAGATGATCTAAAGCAAACCAGAAATGTACAACAAAACTGGGAGAATCAAACCAAGGTTTATCCAATTCAGTAAAAAATAAAGCCTTTGCAGTAATTTGTTCATGCAGCTGGACTGAATTCGTAACCCATGCATGATGCTTCCAGAGCGCTTTGACACACAGCTACATCTTCATAATTATAATAGTGTAAGTTACACACACACACACACACACACACACACACACACACACACACACACACACACACACACACACACACACACACACACACCTTCCAAACCAACTATTACACTCAAACCCTAAATATGAGCCACTTGGTGCATAAAGAGCAAAGCCAAGGATCAGAACCGCATGTGATGGGAAATCATTAGGAGTTACACTTAAAAAAAAAAAAAAGTGAGACACTTTGGGCGGATTCTTGGGTGATTAACATGATGGTAACATGGATAGGCTTGGCTACCTATAATGTCCCCTTTCATCAAGTGAAATTATAGAACATATCCTCCACCTTGTTTACTCCTCCACCGCTGTTCATCCACACACACCCACTTCTATCCTTCCTGCCTTTGCCCTGGATCTCCCCATGGCATCACTGAACTGCCTGTTCATTGGCAGTGCTACCAGAGTCCTGAGGCTTCATCACATCAGGGAGTTCTGGGGGGCTGGAGAAGGCCTCGATGTGCAGCTGCTCAAACATCTCATCTGGAGGGCAGAGCAAACCACAAATATTAGCTACATCATGACAGCGGAGCAACATGTGGTTCCATCCGTCACATTAGACAATTGCAGCAGTGAACATGTGCTGAGGAAAATATTTTGTGGGCAATTATGTATCGGCTAACACGACTGCTTAAACTGAAGGAGGGAATGCTTACAAGTTAGCCCTGGCAACGCAGTACTGTATGTGAAATTAAAATTAAAAAACCCCCCAAAGGATCAAATTTGGCAAAATGTCAATATGATTAAACGAGAAGTAATGAAATCAGAATGGTCGATATTAATAATCATTACAGTGACATGGGCTGAAATAATTGGAAATCTTACATATAAAACTGGCTAAAAATTTATTTGAGCAGCGTTGCCTTTTTGATCTCTCGCATTCCCACTTTTATCTTTTCAGACTCTGGTCATGCAAGAGAAATGTACGCGCACATGTACAGACATGCATGAGGTGCACACATTCTGACAACATATATATATATACATACATACATATATATATATATATATATATATATATATATATATATACACATACATACATACATATACTCAACAAAAATATAAACGCAACACTTTTGGTTTTGCTCCCATTTTGTATGAGATTAACTCAACGATCTAAAACTTTTTCCACATACACAATATCACCATTTCCCTCAAATACTGTGCACAAACCAGTCTAAATCTGTGATATTGAGCACTTCTCCTTTGCTGAGATAATCCATCCCACCTCACAGGTGTGCCATATCAAGATGCTGATTAGACACCATGATTAGTGCACAGGTGTGCCTTAGACTGCCCACAATAAAAGGCCACTCTGAAAGGTGCAGTTTGTTTTATTGGGGGGGGATACCAGTCAGTATCTGGTGTGACCACCATTTGCCTCATGCAGTGCAACACATCTCCTTCGCATCATCCGTGAAGAGAACACCTCTCCAACGTGCCAAACGGCAGCAAATGTGAGCATTTGCACACTCAAATCGGTTACAATGACGAACTGGAGTCAGGTCGAGACCCCGATGAGGACGACGAGCATGCAGATGAGCTTCCCTGAGACAGTTTCTGACAGTTTGTGCAGAAATTCTTTGGTTATGCAAACCGATTGTTCCAGCAGCTGTCCGAGTGGATGGTCTCAGATGATCTTGGAGGTGAACATGCTGGATGTGGAGGTCCTGGGCTGGTGTGGTTACACGTGGTCTGCGGTTGTGAGGCTGGTTGGATGTACTGCCAAATTCTCTGAAACGCCTTTGGAGACGGCTTATGGTAGAGAAATGAACATTCAATACACGAGCAACAGTTCTGGTTGACATTCCTGCTGTCAGCATGCCAATTGCACGCTCCCTCAAATCTTGCGACATCTGTGGCATTGTGCTGTGTGATAAAACTGCACCTTTCAGAGTGGCCTTTTATTGTGGGCAGTCTAAGGCACACCTGTGCACTAATCATGGTGTCTAATCAGCATCTTGATATGGCACACCTGTGAGGTGGGATGGATTATCTCAACAAAGGAGAAGTGCTCACTATCACAGATTCAGACTGGTTTGTGAACAATATTTGAGAGAAATGGTAATATTGTATATGTGGAAAAAGTTTTAGATCTTTGAGTTCATCTCATACAAAATGGGAGC